>NW_023270265.1:52963520-52983153 GCF_011800145.1 Mirounga leonina
CCCTCGGCCCCTCCTCTCCCGCCCCTCGGCCCCTCCCCTCCCATCTCCCTCTGTCCCCGTCCTGCCCGGGCCCCTCCCTGCGGGCTCCACCGCGGTCCTGCCTGAGTGGCCCTCTAAAGCTGCGTCGTCTCCTCATCGCTTTGGACCCGGGGTTTCAGCGACGGCGTGCCGCGGTGTTAGCTCCTGGGACCCCGGGGCAGAGCAGCGCACCTGGGGACTTAGCACACAGCGACCTCTTCTCGGTCTGGAGGCCAGAATCCTGTCAAGGTGCGGCAGGACCGCGCCCCCTCCGCAAGCGCGAGGCCAGGGTCCGTCCTTTGCCGCGGGGACGTTTCTGGTGGCTGTGGGCCTCTCACTCCGGTCCCCGCCTGTCTCCGCGGGCCAGCTCTCGGTGTCCCTCCTCTTCTCTCCTGCCCACCCTACTCCAGGATAGTCTCATCTCCAGATCCCCGACTCAATCACATCTGCAGAGACCCTATTCCAGAGAAGGTCCAGGCCCAGGTGCTGGGCATTAGGCCGTGGGCAGGCTCTTCAGGGCCCCGTCCCTTAACACTGCCCTGTCCCTATGGCCACTACGCCCCCAGCACACTGTTGAAAATAGTCCTGCACCAAACCCTCTTCTAGTTACCCTGTTGGGGTCCCCTCGGGTCATTTCAGAGCAAGTTGCCTTGGTCATTCTGTGGCCTCTAGAGGCAGCAGAAGGGACAGCAGTGTCTCTCCTGCTGGTGTGGCTCGTGGCCCAGAAGTGCAGGCCTGGCCTGTCGTCTTGTTGTTTTTAGTAAGTTCTATGCCCATTGTGGGGCTTGAACTCAAGACACTGAGATCAAGAGTCACATGCTCCCCTGACTGAGCCGGCCAGGGCCCCAAGGCCTGCTTCATTTTGATGACTGAAGTTGCCTCCAAAGTAACAGGAGGTCCCACTGCCCAGCACGGGCTGCAGGGTGGGGTCTCCCCAACACAGCCTTCCCTGACTGTGCCTGCGAGCTGACCTCTTGTCTCGTTCAACTGCACAGTGACCGTCCATCCCCACGTGTATAAGAACCTATGGGGGGTCGGGGAGTATAGGAAAAGGAAGAAATCTTGGTCAGTTGCGACTGTGCGTTATTGCAGTTTCTGCAAGGCGGGTGACAGGCCCTTGGCCGTGAGCCGACGGCCCCCGGGGGCTCCTGCAGGTTCCCGGTGCCCTTGGGAGGTCAGCTTAGGGAGGGAGGAGGGACCATGAGGGCCAGGTCAGATGCCCCCTCTCCAGGCAGTGGGAAGCAGTCGAGTTGAGGTTCTGGGCAGCCGCCAGGCTCTGGGTCTCCTGGGGAGCAGGTCTGTGCTCCCAGCTCTGTAACAAGCTCTTGTCTCCCTAGACCCTGGAAACCGCTGGCTACGTGAAGAGTGTGCTAGTAAGTCATTCTCTCTCCTACATTCACACCCAATGCCCCGTGCACTTGTCCCTGGGACCCTTGGTGCTGGTGGCTCCTTCTAGTCCGGACAGAGGCGGCTGTACCAACACATGCTACCTGCCCAAAGGTTTTGCCATGGGACTGCGAACACCCATCCGTCAGGGTCAGATAGATGCCCCAGGTGGCCTTTGGTGACACCTGCAGGAGCCAGCACCCAGCTTTGCTCGTTCTTCAGGGGTGGCTGCCCTCCCTGGAGCACTGACCCCCACCACGGGTTTCTGCCCCGCCAGCGTGGTCTAGCAGTCTCAGCGTGGCTGGTACGTGGTCAGGGTCATGGAAATTCAGTGGAGCTCCCTGGGGAGAAACGGGTTTTTGGTCTCCTTACGTGTCTGCAGGGTCCCTTTCCAGCTGTGTGGGGTTGCCGCTTCTCCAGACATCTGCTCAGAGAGTACAGAGCAGGGCTGGCCTTGGTCCCTCTCGGATTCCCATTTCTGTGTGTGGGCTGCTCAGAGCCTGCCCCCCAGCCACACACTGTGAGGAGGCTGGAGCACCCTGAGCATGGTGGGGCGACAGCCGCCCACGTGGGCCATCGCCCCTTTCAGCGCAAGCAGAAACCACGCGCCATCTGCCCCTTCAGTGCCAATGTTCCTGAGCAGGGCCGCGTCTGTGACCACGCAGACAGTAGCCCATCTAGAAACCACCCTCCAAGTCCGTGCCGATGACTGCGCGGGAACATTAACGGAGCTGCTCACCCCTCAGAAAATCTCTTCCACTGGTTTTTGCAGGAGCGAGATAAGCTTTTAAGATTTCGGAAGCAAAGAAAGAAAATGGCCAAACTCCCCAAGGTAAAGGAGACGGTGTTGATGTATGTGTACACAGAATGTATGTTTTCTAAAAGCCACTTAACACGAGGGCGTTCCTCGTGACAGCAAGGAGGAGGGGTTAGCCCTGGGACTCTGGCCTTCCCCTGCGGGGCCTGGGAGTTAGAATTCCTGCATTGCCCTGGGGCCTGCAGGCCTGCCTCGCACAGCCCCCCCCACCACCACCGCCCCACTGCGGGCTTAGCAGGGGTGACTGCTGGCCCCACGCGGCTCCGCCCTGGCTGACCTGTGCCCCCAGGGAATCTGAAGCAGGATCCTTTTCCATAAACGTGTGTATTAGAGGAGATTCAGGAGATAGTCCCAGAGAACAATAACTAGTGCTCTGCTTTATGCAAAATGCATGTGTTTTCTTGTTTGGCTTTCGAATGCTGGGGGGTGTTCCTCACGCAGCCTGGGAGATACTCCTCAGGCACGAATGCTGGCGCATCTGGCCCCCGGAAGGGCCCATGGAAGGAGTGACAGGGTGCTGGGGCTCTCTCTCCTCGGGATTATTGCAGAGCATTTAGAGATTTTCTGGAGGCCTGGAAGCCTGGCCGTGCAGAGTCCTAAGAGTGGACCAGCTGGAGGAGGCCCACCCTCTCTACCTGGGCCCCCCACCGTCCCAGCGCTTCCATGAGGCAGGAGTGGGGAGAAGCCAGGCAATTGGGATAAAGGCCAGGAGCCATCAAGATGGGCTCAGCAGCCAAGGACAGGATGTTGGTTGACAGAGGCGTGGACCATTGGCCACAGTGCCCTCCAGCCTGGGTGACAGGCGACCTTCATGAGCTGGACCATGAAGGGGCCCGTTGGGGTTTCAGCACAGGGAGGACCCGGGAGGCTCCCATGACGGTCTGGGCCAGGAGTTAGGGAGAGTGTCGGGGACACTGGCAGGAGGGACTTGGGTGGAATGGATGGTGGACATGGGGTGAGGAGGGGACGCGGGTCCATGTCTGGACTAACTCAGTTCCTTTTGGCCAGAAGCCAGTTGTGGTGGAGACCTTCTTTGGATATGACGAAGAGGCTTCCCTGGAATCCGATGGCTCCTCCATCTCTTATCAGACAGACAGGACCGACCAGACTCCATGTACCCCAGACGATGACCTGGAGGAGGTAGCCTCCCACAGGGGCTTCTGGACAGGCTGGGGCAGGGCCTGGAGGCAGCGAGGATCAGGGTCGGGGACGTGGGGCTCTGCTGTGTGGCCTGCCCCCTGGAGCAGTGGGCTTGGGGGCCCTCCCTGGCTGTGCCCCCCAGTAGCCTGTGCTCATATCCTTCCATACAGTGGGACAGAGGGCTCCCTGCCTCTCAAAGGGCTGCCCCAGGGGGTCTGAACCACCCAGGGTGGGGAGGCTGGCAGCAACGCCGAGGGCCACGCCGAGGTGTTCACTAGGGTGACAGGCAGTGCAGAATAGTGTTGTCTCTGATAAAGCCCACCCAGCCTGACCTCCCCACCAGCCCTTCTTGCAGAAGGAACCGTCCTCAGATGCAGGAGGCCGGCTGAGCCCCGCATGTGGGAGGAAGCTGGGCTTGGTTTGGTCTCACTGGCTTGGCCCCTGTGGCTGCAGGACAAGGAGTAGCAGGCTGTCTGCGGCCCTGACAGGCCCAGGGGCACTAAGGCCATGGGTAGGGCCTGCCCTGGCCGATCCGGGCAGGTGACCCATGGCCAGGGACCCACTTAGAGACCTAAGACATCATAGCAGAGCTGCTGCCACAGCCTTGGGGGTAAGGAGCGCAGGGGGAGCGGGGGCCAGGCTAGGGTTCCTGGGCCCGGTCACTGTTGGGCGCAGCCACCCTTCATACCAGACCTAGGCCTTGTTCTTGGAGAAGCAAGTGCTTTGGGGTCCAGGGGGCCCTGGGAAGGCCGCAGCACCACCCTGCCTTCTGTCTGGGGCAGCAGGTGTCCCTGTAGCCAGAAGGAGGCATTTAGGGATCTCTGCAGGAAGGTGGGGGTGGGGAGGAGAAGCATTCCCCGGTCTAGGTCTCACCTGACACGTCTGGGGGGCAGATGGGGCCCCCGCCGAGCCCCTGGCCTGGCTGCCGGCCCCTGAGATTCACCCTGGCCTCAGTGCAGCCAGCTGGGCCTTTCGGGGGGTGCTCCAGGCTCACCTCCCCGCGGCCCCAGGTAAGCCTGCATCTCCGTGCACCTGTCCAGGGCGTGGCCAAGGAGGAGACCGAGCTGAGGTTCCGGCAGCTGACCATGGAGTACCAGGCTCTGCAGCGAGCCTACGCCTTGCTGCAGGAGCAGGTCGGAGGGACGCTGGATGCAGAGCGAGAAGTTAAGGTCTAACTGACTTCTACTCCACGACGTTCCAGCTCCCTCTGGGCTCCTCCCCGCTTGACCCCCCGGCCTTGGCAGGGACACTTGCATTGCTTCACCTTCCGGGCCAAGCCCTCTCTCCCACGGTTCTTGCCGTGCCTGCTGATGCTCCCTGAGGCGATTAAGGACCAATGTTGGCCTGGGGGTGGGTGGGGCCTCCCAGAGTGTTCCCAGGCACAGGTGTGAGTGATGGTCCCTCGGAGAGCAACGTGTGTCCCCTCTGGGGACCGTGGCTGGTGGGCAAGGGGAAGTTTGCTTCCTCGCAAACCATGCAGTGGTGCTCTTAGGGGGCTCTCCTGGAGCTGAGGCTCAGAGATGGGGAAGGGCCAGCGTTGCAGCTCAGTTCTGGAAATTTGCCAAGATCATTCATTCATCCAATACACCTGAGCTGCTGTGCCCATCTTGACCCTGAGCCTCACCAGGCAGGCCCTGCTGGGAACAGGTAGGTGTCCCCCTCCTGCCCCTGCCTCCCTGGACCCTGGCCCAGGCGCTCATGCCCCGTCCTCAAAGGCAGGAACATGGGGCTGACAGGTGCCCTCGCTGGCCACCAGGGGAGGCCATGGCAGGGGGCTATGCCCTGCCCTCCCTGAGCCCCCTCCCCTGCTCCCTGACGTGTGGCCTGCCCTGCCAGGGCCAGAGGGGATGCCCTGCACAAGGAGATGGGCTGCATCCTGTATACCTGAAGGGCTGTCCTGCCCAGCTGCCCTGGGGCCTGGGGGCCAACTCTGTCCCTAGCATACAGGGCAAGGGGCCAGTCAGCTGGTTCTGGGACTCCAGCTGGCCGGCTGAGCGTGGACTCTTGGAAGCAGGGCACAGTGTCAGTGGGGTCCCCTTGCCACATCCATCCTCGCTGCCTGGAGAGTCACTCGGCCTACTCCCTGTCAGCAAATTGATCTCCCTCCAGGTTCATGTGTATCACCTGGGCCCTAGGAGGGTGGAGGCTGGGGGAGGGGAGGGGAGGGAGAGCCAGGGTCCGCTGATGTCTGAAGAGGAACCCAGGGCCAGGCCAGGGGATCCCCTGCCCTCCTCAGCTTGAGGGCCACCGGACCCTGTGCCCAGCTGGCCCAAGTGCTCTCATCTGCCCAGAGCTGTTCCCAGGGAGCAGGAGTACTGGAATGAAGTGCCCTGTGGCTGGGACCCCGTGAGAGCAAATTAGCTCCAGGGAGGGCGGCCTGGACCCTCTGGGGGCCTTGCCTGCACTGGGCACTGAGGGTGGGCTTCTGCAGGGGCACTGGCGGGGGGGGCGGGGGGAGTCAAGTGCACACAGAATGTGGAGCAAGGTGATCCAGGACTGGCGGAGGGCGCCAGTGCAGAACGGGAAGGGCCAATGGCCGATGGCCGAGCCCGCATGCAACTGGTCCGTGCGTCCTCCGTGCTCCATCCTCCATCCTCCGTGTCAGCCAGAGCCCGGAACAAGCCCCCCAGTGGCCAGTGCCCCGCAGCGCTCCACTGCCCTCACCAGCTGTTTCATCCTGTTGATAGACATTTCCCCTAACAGTCCCTCAGAATGAGTCTGTAGGGCGTCCCCCTAGTCTAAGTGAGCCTTAGACTCATGGAGCCTCCCTGCAAAGTCGAGGACTGTGTCCTCTCCCTTAGCGGAGGCTGAGGCCCGCCAAAGCCTCCATCCCTGCGGGCGTGTCCTGGCTGCGAGAGAAAGTTTGATGTATCCCTCCTCCCATCCTACAGACCCGCGAGCAGCTGCAAGCAGAGGTGCAGAGAGCCCAGACGCGGATAGAAGACCTGGAGCAGACCCTGGCTGAGCAGGGGCAGGTGAGGCTCAAGCGGGAGCCGGGTGCCCCACCAACACGGAGGGTGCCCGAGGGGCGCGGACGGTCCAGCCCGGCAGACTGGCGCCCCACTAAGAAATCCAGACACTGAGGGGAGCATGTATCAGAAGAAGGGCACAGCACGGCTTGACGGGGGCACCTGGGCAGACCCTCTCTCCCCCCAGCTCAGGGCCAGGGCTGCCCCTGGAGACCGCTGGTCACTCCCTCACCTCTATGCCCATCGCCACCTCTGGGCTCTTCAAATCCTGGGGGCAAGCGTCCATCGCCCATGGCCACGAGCCTCTGACCTGCTGGACGGCGCACTTCCAGGTGGACCCAAGATGAGGCAGGAGGACGTCTGTGTAGGGCTGGGAGGGTCCACCCCCAGGCTGCATGGGAAAGCGCCTGGCTCGCCATCAAGCCAGCACAGACCCACGGTGGCCCTCGACGTGTTCGCCTCTGAGTGGACGGTGGGATGGAAGAGAGGAGGACCTGAGCGGCACAGGGTCATGTTGTCCACGCCCCTGCCTGAGCGTGCGCGGCCCCAGAGTCTGTGCTGGGCACCTGTAGCCGTTTACCTGAAGCCCGCCGGACTGGCTTGCACCCCATCGGGGCCACCACCCCTCCCCCGGGGCCCCGTGCGCTCAGGCAGCGGGAATGGTGCTCAGGAGCTGTGCTGTGCGCGGCCTTCGCGGACCCTGCCTGGACCTTTGAGTGGGATGCCTGGGCCCCACGCCCTCTGTGCTGGAGAACTGCAGTGGCGGGTTAGCTGGGACGCGAGCCGGAGGAGGACGGGCAGGAGGACGCGGCTGCCTTTCTTCTGCAGCCGTGAACCTTCACACTTCCCAGATGACTTTGCGGGGAAGAACCTGGAAGCAAGTGGACTGTGAGGGGCAGTGGGAGTTCCTCCCAACCCCTTACTGAGGATGCTGCTGGAGGAGGGAGCGTCTGGGCTTTTGGAGACACCTGATCATGGGACCAGGTCGGCCAGGGGTCCACACACGTCTCTCCCCAGAGCACAAAAGCTGGCCTCCATCCGTATGTCTGAGTGTGAATGCACAGGACACCCCCCGAGCGACCAGGCTCCTGTTGGCTCCGTGTCAAGGTCCCTGGACCCGTGACACCCACATGGCTCCACGTGCCACTGGTGCCTGGTGTGGGCTGGCGTGGTCCAGGAGTGCTGGCCACGTGGTGGCGCGAGGTGTCTGCTCTCCGTCCAGGCCCCCCGGCAACTACGGGGGATCGTAGGCTTTCATTCACTGCATGACAGGAATGGTGGGCAGGCGGCAGCTGCGGAAGCTGGGTGTTGAGTCCGTTCTGCTGAATTGTGATTTAAATGCTGGCTTTGCCTTAATCCTGGGGTGTATTTATTTCTCTAATTTAATTCTGTTTTCAAGGACATGAAGTGGATTGAAGAGAAGCAAGCGCTGTATCGAAGGAACCAAGAGCTTGTAGAGAAGGTAGTGCCCCCACCCGCCGCGCTCCCGGAAACTGTCTTCTGGGGAGAGGTCCTTGGAGGGTCCATGGAGCTGGGTCCGCCCAGCAGCTGTGAGTGTGCCCGGTGGAGGGGCCGTGGGCCACAGCTGCCGGGCCCCCTCCAGAGCTGACCTTACTAGTTACGGGGTTGTTCAAACAGAATCAGAAACAAGTCAACCCGACGTGTGAGGCCCGCACCTTCCAAAGGGTGAGTGCAATGCATCCATGGGCTTCCCTGGCTTCCGGTTAACAGGAAGCCCCAAAACGCTGTTGTCCCTGCAGCCCACCCCCGGGCTGGGGCTCTGTGGGCTGGAAGATTTTATGTGATGGGCCAGAAAACACGGTGCCCGCTGGCCTGTTCCTGTAGCGGCCCGAGCTCCTGCCCGGACCCGCCTCACTTGCCCTTCTCCCTGCAGGTGAGATGCCCGTTCTACACACGAGCTCCCTAAGTCAGCCTGTTCTCGGGGCCCACAGCACGGAGGGCCGAGCACTGTGCAGGGCTCGTCAGAGGACATCTGTGCTGCTTGGGACGGTCCCCAGTGGGCGGCACCCCAGAGCCGCTGGAGCGGGGTGCTCAGACCAGGGCGGGAGCGGGGGCTACGGTTCAGAGGCAGAAAGGCCACCAGCGCCATCATCTTGCCCGGTGAGGGTGCTGCGTGCGGCCCTTCCCCACCAGCCGCGGGCCTCGTCCTGGGCCGAGGACAGGCAGGGGCAGAGGCACTCGCCCGGGCAGCCACAGCCCTTCTAGAGAAGAGCCAGGCCAGCGTGTCCTCACGAGCCTTAGGGGCGCCACCGTGACTGTGCTCTGTGCAGACCAGCAGCCTCCAAACCAAGCCCGTGGGCCACGGTCCAGTCCCACACGGGGCCCTGCTTTGGTGCTGTTAGGGCTTGAATCGTGCATGACGCCCACGTTTCCTGCGGACTGTCCATATATGTGTCTTAAATCACGGCAGCTGTGTTTGTGGTGTTCTCATGCACATGTACACACCTGTGTGCATGGAAATGCTTGTGTGCACACGTAAGGTTCACGTGCACACTTAAGTGCTCACTTGTACATATAACACATGCACATAAACGCTTCTGTGTGCACAAAAATATGTCTACATATAAATGCTTATGTGCACACATACTCTTTATACACTTGCATGCACACTTAAGCACTCTGTGCACTCTTAAACACTCACATTTAAACACGCACATGCACACAGAGATGTTCATGGACGCTTGCACACACAGGTGCACACTTTAAACCTTTGCTTTCCTCTGGCTACCATGTACATGGGGTCACGTTCATGGTAGGGGCTGCCCACGGCCTTGGCTGCGCAGCCTGACGCCGGGCACTGTGGGAGGAGCCCACCCCGACAGCACCTTGCAGGATGTTGAGCCCCTGGATCCATCTCCACCCACCCCTGAGCATCCCAGCGGGGCATTCAGCTCCCCACATTCAGTTCAGGGGGGATGGGCCAGGCCATCTGGCCCAGTGGACACCCTCTGGCAACCCTTCCCTGTCCTCCCAAGGCCGCTTGCACCAGGATGCACTGCTCTCACCCTTTGGAAGGTGCGGGCCTCAAACGTCAGGTTGACTTGTTTCTGATTCTGCTTGAACAATCCCGTAATTAGTAAGGTCAGCTCTGGAGGGGGCCCGGCAGCTGTGGCCCATGGCCCCTCCATCGGACAGCAATGCACCTTCGGGTTCTGGGCCAGCCTGTGCTTGAAGGAGCACTGTCCTGGCAACGGCAGGGGCTGCATGGGGACATCTTAGCGGCTCTTCCCTTGATGGGCCCCTTCTCTTCCCCATCTCTGCTCAGACGGCTGGGCCGGGCTCAGGGCTACTCTGGGGGCATCCATGGTTCCTTGCCCCTTGCATCTGCCCCTGCATCGCCCCCCCCGCCACGGTGAGCCAACTCCAGCTGGAGTGAGGGCTCTGGGCGCTGGGGCAGGTCAGCCAGCCCCACAGATAGCCAGAAGCTGTCGGGAAAGCCGGGAATGGACCTCACGTGACCTCAATGTGTCATCTGCCCTTTATTTGACAGATTAAACAAATGGAAATAGAAGAGGGTCGGTTAAAACATGAGGTCCAGGATGCGAGGGACCAAAACGAGCTGCTGGAGTTCCGGATCCTGGAACTCGAGGTGTGCCGGGGGCGTGGGTGCGGGGTGCATAGGGGAGAGGCCACCATCCTGCAGAGCTGCTGTGATGGAGGAGGCGCTTGGCCTTCCTGACCTGGGCCCTTGCTCATGACCCCAAGAGGGTGGGTTGGAAAGGAGGCACCTCTCTGCCCAAGGGCCACGGACGAAAGCCCAGAACGAACGAGCCATGAGTCTGCTTCCAGACTCATGCGGCTGGGCAATGATGGCTCCGCCCAGAGGGGCCATGATGGCGGCAGCTGTGCTGAGCGGGGGCCACACGCCTGACCACAGTGGTCAGCCAGCGGACGTTTGCTCCCTGCTCGTTTAAGCAGCCCACTGCGGGCTGCCGGGGGCCACGCAGTGACCAGGTGCCCGTCTGTGCGCAGCTGTCCTGGGCCCCCGTCCTCCCCTGTGACCTTGGCCTCCTGCAGACCACATTCGCTGGCCTCTGTGTCTCCACCCTGTCCCTGGGTGGCCCCCAGCACAGCCCCCATGCCCAGCCTCCCGCTCTCTGTCCTAGGAGAGGGAGAGGAAGTCTCCGGCCATCAACTTCCACCATACCCCCTTCGCAGACGGGAAGAGCCCCCTCCAGGCCTACTGTGAAGCTGAAGGAGTGACGGTAAACCCCCGCCCCCCCACCCCTGCACCCCACACAACCCCACCGGCTGGCATTCACCTCCGGGTATCCCTGTCTTTGCCTCCAGGACATCCTGGTCACGGAGCTGATGAAGCAGCTGGACATCCTGGGGGATAACGCCGTAAGTGTATGTCGCTCTCCTGACTTGTGCATGCCTCCTCATGCCAGCCCCCAACCCATCAGTCCCCCAGGGTCCAGGGATCCCCATGAGTCCTGCTGCCAGTCTGCCATGGCTGCCCTGCCCGCTGGCACCCTCCCTGAGGCCACAGCTGCTTGGTACGGCCCCTGGAATTTGGGAGAAATCCTGCTCCTTTCTCATGTTCTTGCACCCGGCTGAGTGGCAACTCGCACCCAGAAGCACGGGGTTCAGAGCCTCTGTTTGGCCAGGATGGGGAACCCTCTGCTGTGCATACCCAGTTCTCCTAGCCATGATGCTTCTGGCCACATGTTCTCAGTTTCTGAATCCCAGTCAGTTGCTAAGCCTTCCCACAGCTTAATGGAGGTGGGGGCTGCAGATCCTCTAGTACCTTAGATATCCCAGACTCTAGGGATTCCCACTTCCTTGGTTTTGGGGGAAGGGCAGAGACCATAAATAATCTGCAAATCTTATTTAGGGCCCAGTTCCAATTTCTACAGCAACCTCCTTGAAGAATACTGATTGGGTGACTGAGTGACTGTACTCCTTCATCCTCCATCCATCCATCCCTCCCTTCACCTTTCACCCTCCAACCATCATCTCTCCATTCCATCTATTCATCCTTCCTCCATCCCTCCCTCCATCCCCCATCCATTCATCCATCTTCTATCCTCCATTTACCCATCCATCCATCCATCCTCCATCCACCCATCCTCCATCTACCCATCCTCCATCCATCCATCCCTCCCTCAACCCTTTACCCTCCAACCATCTATCCATCTATTCATCCTTCCTCCATCCTCCATCCACCTATCCTCCATCCATCCATCCTTCATCCCTCCCTCCATCCCCCATCCATACATCCATCTTCTATTCTCCAATTATCCATCTATCCATCCATTCCTCCATCCTCCATCTATCCTCCATCATCCGTCCATCCTTCATCCTCCATCTACACTCCATTATCCATCCATCCTCCATCCTCTGTCCATCCATCCTTCATCTTTCATTCTTCATCATCCATCCATCCATCCTCTGTCCGTCTTCCATCCATCCACCATCCATCCATTCATCTTGCATCCATTCTTCATCCATCCTCCATCATCCATCCATCCTTCCTCCTCCATCCACACTCCATTATCCATCCATCCTTCATCTTCCATTCTTCATCATCCATCCATCCATCCTCCATCCATCCATCATCCATCCATCCATCCATCATCCATCCATCCATCCATCCATCCATCCATCCTCCGTCCGTCCATCCATCCATCCATCCTCCATCCATCCTCCACCCATTCTCCATCCATCCATTCATCTATCCATCCTCCATCCATTCATCTTCCATCCATCCATCCATCCTCCATCCTTCATCCTCCATCCACACTCCATTATCCATCTATCCATTCTCCATCCATCCACCCACCCATCCATCTTCCATCTGCCCTTTATCCATCATCTTGCACTTGTTGAGTCCCCTGCCCAATGAGCAGCTCAACTGTACCAGAAGGCAGCCCCATTCCACCACCCAGAAGTTTTTTTTCTCCCACGGTATACTAATAAGTATGGTCTACAGCTAGTCCTAAGACATCTTGGGCTCCCCATCCTGGTCATTGCTCTTGAGAAAGAGCCAGGCACTTGGTCAATTCAGTGTACTTCATGAAGTAGGAGGAGAAAAAAAGAGAAACAAATGCATGCAAACACACACATTCTCACTCACACACACCAAAACCCCAGTACTCACACGTATTCTTGGGACTAGTTGTTCTTCCCAGCAGCTGTGACACATGTGGGGCCCTGTGTTGACAGGGATGCTTCCCTCTTGCCCACCCTTCACTTGGGGAGGGAGGCTCTGCTGGTGGTTCTGCCCCTCCCCTGGACCCCATGCTCCATCTGAGCTGTGGGTTGTAGAAGCATTAGCCAATACAGGGAAGGGGTCCAGCCCTGAGTTATCAGGCCCCATCATGGGGACCATATTGGTTAACCTTCTGATTCAAGCTGGAGAAACTGAGGCCCAAGAGGACACCTGCCCAGGGTCCCAGAGCTGATGTAGGATGAGCTCAGTTCAGGGCCCCTCCCCAGCCCTACAGCTGCCTACTCAAGAGCATCAGTGGGCAGGACTGCCATGGAGCCATCAAGTGGCCTCAGAGCATGGGGACAGAGACTCTCAGGGACTGGAGGACACATGTTCAGGTTTTACGCTCAGGGGACCCTGGGGAAAGCTTGGCAGTTCCTACCGATGGGCCTAGAGGGCGTCCCTTCAGTGGTCACAGTGGAGCATATGGGTGTACTTCACGTGCACCTCATGACCCAGATGGTGCCCCGTGGAGCCTGAGATTCATTCCTGGAGCACGGACTGGCCCAGCTTATGAAGCAGGTGACAGGGACAGCCCGGCCCCTCCTGCCTTCACAGCCAGCTCATGCTAGTGCTGTGGTTACTGTGCACAGACCTCCAAATGGGCTACAGGGGTACCTGAGCCCCAGACCTCAGTGTGCTCAGGAGGCAGGGTCCTTGGAGTTGAACAGAGGTGGCAGGGGTGGAGTGGACCCCCGTCCTCCCTGGTGGGCAGCACCACTCACCACTGCTCTCCCTGGGTTGCAGAGGGATGGGTCACCTGGGGAAGGGAGAGCAGGGGCCAAGAAGGTAGAGCAGACGGCACTCTGCCCAGGCCGGGGCATCGTGATGCCAGGCTGCTCACCCAGTGGTGAGCCCGTCAGCCCAGTGCAACCATGTCCCAGTAGGTTCTCTCTGAAGCCACTTGCTCGGCCTCCCCTGGTCCCTGTCTGCCTTGGGAGAAGGGGGCGCCTGGGCACCTGACCAGCTTCCCCAGGAGCAGGAGGTGTGCAGAGTGCCTGGCCAGCCCAGCTCTGTGCTGAGTCAGGGTGCACTGTGCCCCAAGGGCAGGGCTTGCCTCTGTGCCTACAGCGTTTGGTCACTGGCGCCCACCTTTGCTGACTGCTATAGGGGTAGGGGATGATGAGGACCCTTCCCTTGGGGAAGCTCACACTCCAGATGGAGGGCCTTCTGAGCAGATAGGTTCTGGGCTGTAGGGGGCTGTCCTCCAGCTCAGTAGTCCAGCAGGCTCTGCCCTGCTCTGGTCTCTGATTCCCATGTTCTCCACCCCCCACCCGCTGCCCCACGAGTTGGCCCCTGCAGTGGGGACAGCCCAGCTCCCACCCAGGTGCTGATGCAGGTGGCAGTCAGGGTCTGAGGGAGTGAAGTGCTTGTAGACTCTGAGGATGCTCATGGGCCCCAAAGCCAGACTCAGCCGGAAGAGCACCCAGGTGGGCCCCTTGGAAGAGGTGTGAATACAACATGCAGAGAAAAGGCAAAGACGCCAGGGATGGGAGCCCTCACCCCACATTCCTAAGTGGGGTTTTAGTAATTGATAACACAGGCTGCATATGCAGAGAGCTGGCTTTCAAGAAAGATGTGCACAAGGGACAGTAGGCACACATGTCTAGCTGCTGCCTTACGCTCCCCCACCCCACCACTCCTGCCTCAGCTGGCGGCTTACAACGTCCTGGTCACCAGTACTGGGAGGATGGGAGGGGGCAGAACAGAGGGAGCACGCCAGAGTCAACGGGATCAAGAATAAAATGGATTCAAGACCCCAGGAGGCCATTTCAGTAAAAGTCACCTTACCTGTGACCCCAGCCCCCTGCACCTCTCCATCAGTTTCAATTCATGCAGCCCCATTCACCCCCCCACCAGGCACCCCCCATTCACCCCTACCTGGCACCCCATTCACCCCTCACCAGGCACCGCATTCACCCCCCACCAGACACCCCCATTCACCCCCCACCAGGCACTCCATTCACCCCCACTAGGCACCCCCCATTCACCCCCTACCTGGCATCTCCATTCACCCCCCAACTGGCACCCTCATTCACCCCCCAACCAGGTACCCCCATTCACCCTCCCACCTGACACCCCATTCATTCCCCTGTAAGGTATCCCTCATTGACCCTTCACCAGACACCCCTCGTTTCCCCCCACCTGGCACCCCCATTTGCCCCCTCACCAGGCACCCCCATTCACCCCCCCACAGGCACCCCATTCATGCCCCCACCAGACACCTGCATTCACCCCCTACCAGGCACCCCATTCACCTCCCCACCCCCCCCACCCCACACTCTCATTATTTCAGTCTGGTGCAGCCCCCTTACTGTACCCATGTCTGCTTTGGGTGCAGAATCTGACCAATGAGGAGCAAGTGGTCGTCATACAAGCTAGGACAGTCCTGACCTTGGCTGAAAAGGTAACAGCAGCTATGTGGCCGCTCTTGGGACAGGGCCAGGCTCAGCTGGGAGAGGGTGCCTTCCCTGGAGGAGGGGCTCCCGGGGTGTGGGGTGGAGAGCCCATGAATCCTGTCAGCCTGGGAGGTCCCACACACGCAGGGGTCAAACAACACCCACCACCTGTGTTTGCGGGTAACAGATCAGCCAGGCTTTGTCTCAAGGCCAACTCTGCCTCAGTTTACCCCTCCAAAGGCCAGGCAATGGAGTGGGTCTGTATACCATTGGCTTTCTGTTCACCTCACCAGGACCCTCCCCTGGGGGCTGCCCAGCCCACCTGGGCTCCTTACCTGCAGCCCGTCCCTGGCCCCCACCCCACAGCCAGAGCCTGCCTGGGAGTCCTCCAGCGGGAAGGGGAGAGGGAGTCCCGGCAAGCAGGGGTGCAGGGGATGGGACTGAGGGAGGACCTCTGCTGGCTGAGCGCTCAGGTGCACCTGTCCCTGCCAAACCCCTGCTCATGACCCTTCTCTCCCTGGGGAAGTGGGGGACAGACTTCCTGGACACCACGTGGGGCTGTCTGGACGCTGGGCACCCGGGGCTCACAGTGCCAACCCAGTCCCCACTCTCAGTTTGGTGCCTGTGTGGCCACCCGAAAGGTCACTATCACCTGCTCTTTCGGTTTGTGTCCAGTGGCTCCAGCAGATCGAAGAGACAGAGTCCGCCCTGCATCAGAAGATGGTTGACCTGGAGAGTGAGAAGGTTGGTGGGCGTCTTGCTTTGTGTCTGCACAGGGCGTCACCGGGCGGATGCCCGAGGCTGAGACACGGGTCCTCTTGTGTTTCAGGAGCTGTTCAGTAAGCAGAAGGGCTACCTGGATGAAGAGCTGGATTATAGGAAGCAGTCCTTGGACCAGGCTCACAAGGTAAGAGAAACCGACAGCAGGAGCGTGCAGATTTCGGGTAGAAATGGGGAAAGTGTTCACACGCTGTGTGGTATCCCTCGGGGTCTGGGTCCAGTATGACCACCGTGGGACCAGCTTCTGCACTTCTCCCTCCTGGTCAGTGAGGTCCAGGGATGCCTTACTAGTCCGGCAGCAAACACTTCACCCCGTGAATGCAGAACTCAAATGGATGTTTTAAAATGAGCTGAGAAAATGGGATTCATTGACACATAACGCATTTATAAATTAATTGAGCACGGTTGAATGTTTGCAAGAAACAGTCTCTGGGACTTCCTGTGAGAGTGCACCTGCTACTCCGAGGAATGGACGTTTTGTCTGCCCATTGTGTCTGCCCGCACATCTGCCTGGCCGTGGGGAGCACTTGCCCCCGCTGATAAACCTGGGGGTCCCCACTTGGGGTTAACACGGAGATTGGGAGTCCTTGTGGACACGTCTCCACCACGGTGACGCAGTCCTCACTGACCCTGGTTTGACAAGGAGAAATCTCTGGAGCTTCGGGCTGCTTTGTTTCAAGAGGTGAATCCGGATCGGGTACCGCATCCTTGCTGCTCAGATTAGTCCAGCCAAGGCGAGGCGCAGCATGGGGGGCTTCCTGGAGGTGGGACGCCCACACTTCTTCCCGGCAGTCAGTTACACCCTGAGTCCATGCCACCTCCCGGCACGGTGCTTCCAGGCCTGCCATTGTGTCCGCCTGGACTGCCAGTCCTTAGACTCAGAGTGAGTCATGGCGCCAGCTCAGGGAAAGCTGTCCAGGGGCCCTTGTGAGGTGAGGGGTTGGGAATGGACCCTCCCCCTAGCAGGATGCCTGAGGCCAGGGACATCCCGCATGGTAAGTAGAGGTCTGAGTGCCCGCCTTCTGGAGTGTTAGGAGAGCGAGGTAGTTGTGCGGAGAGCACATAGGGCACCAGCAGGTCCTGCCCAGCCTGGAAGCTGACAGCGTGATGTTTCCGTTAACCCCATCAGGGCCCCGTGGGGCAGGGCAGAGCTTCTGCCCAAGCTGAGGGTGGGCTTCCTCTCCTGGGTGACGGTGGAGGTGCCGGTGGCCCACTCACCACCAGTGGGGGCGGCCATAGAGGAGGTGGTGGAGGGCAGTGGCCTTGGAGAGCCGAACGGGCACTGATGGACCTTCCCAGAAATATGGGCCAAGATCCCTGTTTCCAGTCCACAGTGTTGGGTGGGAAGGATGCTCGCAGTATTTGGGGGGCAGCTGGACAGCCCTGAGCCCCCCACCGCTGCATCCCAGACACGTGCATGGAGGGGACAGCTCACCCCTAACCCCTAGGCCCTGGGCATTCCTCAGGATACAGCTCAGGAATATGTGGCATCAGTGTTGAAAAGACGGATCAGTGTGCGGGGCGTCAGAGAGGGCTGAATATCACACACGCGTGCACCTGCATCCCAGAGAGCAGGGAGCCCTCGGGGGGCTGCAGGGCTGTGGACCCCTGCCCCGGCTTCACACCCTCCCTGCTCTGTGGACTCAAGGTGATGGTGGGGGTTTCGAAGGGGAAACGATGGTCCCTGCTGCATGGTGGCCGCTCTTGGGAAGTTGCTGGTACCCTGCAGGGGGCCCGTGGCTGGTGCTCAGGTAGGGGGAGAAGGTCACCGCACCTCTCTTGTTTGCAGCTTTGTGCGAAGCCTTTGAGGTGCCAGCGCTAAGCACCCCCCACACCCCCCAACTGCATCTTATTTATTTTTAAATGCTTGAGCTTATCTTAACCGCCTAAGCGCCTGTGCTCTAAGAAGTGGCTGATGGGGAGTGTGAGCTGCTGGGGACAGCTGGGGACAGTTTATTTTGTGGCTGTCAAGAACAATAAAATGTGAGGTCCAAAGGATTTGTTTTTATTCCCTAAAATGTCTACTAAAGCTGAAAGGACTTTTCATAATCATTTTGCCTGAAGAAAAGACCCTTCATTTCTGAAGAGGTTACATTTCTGTAGTTTAGGAATTTGGTTTTTTCAAAGATTGCATCAGGAAAATCTCTGGAGGAAAAAGCTTTAAAAGTATTCCGGATCCAATTGGTAAGTCCTTAGGAATTTATAACAAGGTATGCATTTTGTCTGCTGAGTTGCCGCAAAGGGGTCACTTTGCATTGGTTGGCGCTGGATTTCTGGAAGGCGGCAGAGGGGTGAGCCCCATGCCCTACGCGGCTCTCTCCTTGGCCCTGCCAGGCCCGTGGCCCCTGTTCAGCCTTCTCCCACATCAGCCTCGGCTTCAGCCCCGGCCTGGGGGTCCCAGGGCCTGGCTCGCACTCAGCTGGTCAGCTTCTCGGCTTCTCTTGGGTGTTCTCGTGGGGGGATCTAGGGGACCACGGGTCATTCCCCTGAGATCTGTGGTGAGCACCGTGGCCCCTAGCTGTGGGGCAGCACGTGTTTGGGGACCAGCGGCATGAGGGGTTCTCTGTGTCCGAGCCCTCAGGAGTGGGGTGAAGCCTGAACCCTGGAGCCCCCTGCAGGGTCTGGACCCCACTGTCCCCAGCGGGACCGCGTGCACATTGCACGAGCCCACTTATCTCCTGACCTGGGGCCAACAGAGCAGTTGCCTCAAGGAGGGGTGGGCACTGGACAGCTCTGCGGGGGTGGGGTCCGAACCTGGGCTGGGCAGGGCACACCAGGCACAGGGAGCAGGCGTTCTCAGGACTCATCATCTGCAGAGTGGAGGCGATGAAGCCGGGAGGTGAGCACAGCAGGCAAATGGGGCCTGGTGGCCCCCGAAGGTGAAGCCATGTCCGAGGCAGCAGGGAGCAGCTGAGAGAAAGGGGCACCCAGAGCCCAGCAGGCCAGGCTGAAACCAGGTGTCAGCAGGGACGCGCTCCCTCTGAGGCCCCAGTGAGGGTCCTTCCTGCCTCCTCCAGCTCCTGGGGGCTCCAGGTGTCCCCTAGCCTCTGCCTGCTCTTCACATGGCTTCCCCCCCATGGCCTCTGTGACTGCCTCCAAGCCCCCTCTCCTTGTAAGGACATGAGCCGCTGGATCGCTGGATGCCTCCTCCATCCAGTATGATTCCATCCTAACGCGAGGACAGCTGCAGAGACCCTAGTTCCAAATAAGGCCACATTCATGAGCTCCAGGGATCAGGACCTGAACGTATCTCTTGGGGACATGACTGACCCAGGCACTGAGGACCACAGAGTGGCCCGGCCTCCCCAGGGAGAGGCTGAAAGTCAAGGACCTCCCCCACTTCTGTCCTTACATCAGACAAACCCCTGTGAGCGCTGCCCTTCTTCCTTCTTTGGGGCTCATAAACCTAGGGTTTGAGGAAGGCCATGAGCCAAGGAAGAGGCCTTACCTCAGTGTCCGGTCCTCGGGCTCCCTCAGAGCTCTCCCCCTAGTCTGGTCTCGAATATCTGCTTACCCGTTTTCCAGACATTAGCGGGAGCTAAGACTCTACCTCCAAAGTTTTATTGCACACGTCAAAACCCGTGTAGAAGTGAATGCCCTTGTCATAACGACTCCTGCACTGGGTTTCCACTCTACAGGTCACATAAGCTGGTCGAGGAGGAAACAGGCCCCTCTGTGGGGTGGCTTGGAGGTGCTGCCACCCCAGGGATCACGGGGCTCCCTTTGACCAGCAGACCAGACTAACGTGTCCCCTCCCGCCCCAGCACATCCTGGAGCTGGAGGCCATGCTGTACGACGCCCTGCAGCAGGAGGCCGGGGCCAAAGTGGCCGAGATCCTGTCAGAGGAGGAGCGCGAGAAGCTCAAGGTGGCCGTGGAGCAGTGGAAGCG
>NW_023270265.1:52983553-53016188 GCF_011800145.1 Mirounga leonina
GGGGGGCTGAAGAGGGGGCTGCAGCTGGCACAGCAGGTGCGCCAGGGGGTGGGGGGGCAAAGAGGGGGCCAGGCGCTTCATCCGAGGAGCCCCACGGCCACACCCTCCCGTGGTAGTCACATCTCCGGTGGCCACACCCTCCCACGGCAGGCCCTTGTGCCACACTACCTGCCCCATCAGACCAGCCTCTGGGTGGCACATGCCCTCTCTTGGGTCTCCTGACTGCGAGGTCTCTAAGATGCCTCCCTTTCAACTGTAAGGACGTGGTGAAGGTGTGGTCTGGGCAGCTCGTGGGCTGGGGAGCAGCCCCTGGCCTTCTCTTGACCTTGGGCACTTTAGGACCTCAGGCTAATCCAGCTGGTTCACTTCTAGCAGCAGGTGAGGGACCCGGACATTAGACAGCCTCTGTTCCCGTGGGTGCCTGTGGGGCCCGGAAGGGGCCTTTACGGATGCGTTCTGTGTTCAGAACACCCCAAATACAAAGGCTCCACTTGCAAAGTCAGGTAAATTAGTGACCCAGGCTTTACTGTGAATGTTTGGGTAACGTCTGACCAGAGCATCAGTCAGCTGCCAGGACACTCGCTGCGAGATTCAGGGTGGTCAGTGTGAGGACCACACCTGTGGGCCCGTCTTTCCCATCAGACAGGCTGTGGCCAGAGCTCGGCTGCTTCTAGGGTCCAGGCATCCAGGTCCAGCGAGGATGTGCAAATTTGCATCTCATGGACCTGGTCTACCAACGTGAACACTTCAAGCACGGGCTCACCTTCACAAGGGAGTCCTTCCTGGGACAGCTTCGTGACTTGTGGCGGCCCTTCACGCTGCTGCTGGTGACATCTGGGAAGGGTGTGAATCAATTCCTGGGGTTTCCAGCACACGGTTTATGATCTGAAGTTGTAGGGGCGGGAGGAGCAGAGCGGACGAATGAGGAAGGCTGTGTCCGCCAGGGAAACCGAGGCGAGGCAAGCTGCCACCCTGCTCGGCCATGGCTGCCGAGCGGTGAGCAGTCGCAGAGAGAGGACAGCCAGGCTCCCGGTGACTCGCTCCCGGTGCCAGCTGGCAGTGGCTCTGTGACTCGTCCAACACATAAATGAACAAACACCTTGGTTCCCAAATATTCTGATGAGTGAAGATTTTCCTCCTTTAACATTGCAGAGAATTAAAGAGTTAGAAGAAAGAATAGAAGGTCAGAAGAGGCAAATAAAGGAACTGGAGGAAAAGGTAACATACGTGTGCATTTTGGGGTCTGTTTTGTTCACGGGAAGTTGTGCCGGTTAGCACGCTCTGGGGCGTGGGGCGATGGTGAACAGGAAACCGAGCCGCCTCACGGGGGCTGCGTCTCTCCCAGACTCAGTTTCCCTGGCTGTAGCAGTGGGAACTGGGCCGTCGACCTAGAGTCCTTGTAGGGCTGGTGATCGTGCTGACGTATAGGATTCCTCCACGTTCACCAAGCGGTTGGTCTAAAAGTTAAGTTCCAGAAAGGCCAGATTTTCCTCTTGAAAGCAGGTCGTCTGTCCAACACCAGTCTCTGGTTTCTGGGCCTTAATGCACCTGCTTTGGGGTTAGGATACTCAGGTGCTGGCGTGCAGTAAGTTTGGGGCCTGGGGCGGACCAGCTGCTTCTTTTCCCAGACCCCCAGCCCTGCCAGGCGTGGAGTCACAGGGGTTCTGTCCATTCAGCCCAATTAGGCCCTCCCTAAATCGACATGCCCAGTGTGCCCAGAGGGAACACTCTTCCTGTGGGGTTTGCTTAGTTTGGGGGCCATTCTTTCTCTGTGATTTAGGGATGTTTTCATATCTCTGTGGTCACGCTGTTGTTCGGTTCTTGGGGTGGATCTCGCCAAATGACCAGCTCCCCACTGGGTGCTGGGTGAAGCGGCCAGTGGGGCCACCTCCCAGCCTTGTCTCTTCTGGAAAGAGCAGGAGGCTGCTGCTGGCTCCGGAGCCCCGCAGGCAGCACGGCCTCCTTCCCAGGAAGAGGCCGCAGGAGAGAGTGGCCCCTCCCAGTGGCCGCCTGCCACACCCCACCCACCCCTGCTCCTCAGTGACACCTGCCCCTTCCCTGGACCCTTTACTGTCATCTGCCCAGCGGTCATCATGCCCTGAGCGCCCGTGAGCAGCCCCTAGAACCACGCAGTGTGGGAAGCAGGGAGGCGTTCCGGCAAATAAGATTTGCTGCCGTGTGGACGCTGACCCGGGGGAACAGGCCGGAGGGGCAGGGGCGCTGTGCTCAGGGTCCAGCCTCACCGTGCGGCGGCCGTCTCTCCCCCGCAAATAAACGTCTGTTTCCCTTTGCATCTTCACGGGAGAGCCTTGTGCGTATGAAGCACCTGGCTTTTAACCGCCGGGTGTGAATTACCATGGCTGTGCCACTGCCGAGTTGGCTGCACCCCCCCCCTGCCGCCGCCCCCCCCCCCGATGCCACGGGAGGCTTCCGTGTGGCATCTGTGCAGGCTGCTGGCTCTTTTTTCTTTTTTAAGATTTTATTTATTTATTTGAGAGAGAGAATGAGAGACAGAGAGCGTGAGAGGGAGGAGGGTCAGAGGGAGAAGCAGACTCCCTGCTGAGCAGGGACCCCGATGCGGGACTCGATCCCGGGACTCCAGGATCATGACCTGAGCCGAAGGCAGTCGCTTAACCAACTGAGCCACCCAGGCGCCCCAGGCTGCTGGCTCTTTACCACCTACTGTGGGGCCGGGACCGACGCCTTGTCGGGGCTCTGGGTTTGCCCGCCCTCGGAATGTCCTTGCACAAGACCCCATCCTCACTCTCCGGCCGCGAGGGTCGTGAGCATCAGCTCCACAGAGGGTGCAGAGGCGGCGGGCGGACGCGCATGAGTGTGGGTGCGGGGGCAGCGCTGTCCTCACGCCCCAGGGGGCACGCGTGCGCCTCGTCCACGCCCGAGCCTGGTGGAGGCGCGTCTCGTTGTGTCTGCGGCCACGTCCTTTCTTGCCAGAGCTGTACAAACTCTTTTTCTCTCTCTTCCCTCCATGTCTCTGCCCTCCCCGTCCCTTTTCAGTTTCTATTTTTGTTCTTATTTTTCTCCTTAGCTTTCATTCTGTGGTCATAGCTCGCCCGGCCCCCACACGGTGAGTATTTCATCGCTGGCGCCCTCTGGCCAGGGTCCCGCCCGCCCCCCAGGGGCCAGCGGGGGCTCCCCGCACTCGAGCTGCCCGCGTGCTGTCGGAAGCCCAAGGCGTGTCCAGAGGGCTGTTCCAAATCCAGGGCCAGGATTCAGGGGCCGGTCAGAGGGCTTGAGGGGGCTTGCCCCTCTTGAGCGGGAAGGAGCGGAGGAACCCCCAGGTGCGCCTACCTGGCGGGAGTCGCGCACGCGCTCCGCTTCCCTGCTTCTGTGGCCTCGGCAGGAAGCAGCGCTGGAGAGCGCGGTCCTCTCGCGTTCTTGTCCTTTTCCACTGGCGCGGAGGACAAGCTGGGCTTACACTGCAGACTCGCCCAGAAGTGCCGGGCTTCCGTGATACGCGGGTCTCATTCACAGACGTGAAACCAGTCATGCTCAGCCGTGGTGCCATTACTGAGGCTTTAGACCAGGGCCACATGCAAAGGCCTGACCACTGCTTCCTTCCGACATAAGATGAGAGGACCAGCAGCGCTGGCCTCGCCATCCTGCTCAGCCCGTGCCCCGCCCTTCCGAGGGTGTGTAGGAGGCTCCCCTCGGGGCAGCAGCATCCTCTCCCTCTCCCTGGCCCCACCCCCGCCCCCTCCCTCCAGCCCCTTCCTCTCCCGAGAAGCCTCCCTGACCTGTGTCCTGAATCTCATTTCTTCCAGTCTCCAGAGGAGCCAGACCCCTTTCCTCCAGCTGGACCAGAGAGCAGTGGGTGCCTGGGCGGCAAAACAAGATGCCCCATCCGGTCCCTGAAGCCCCAAGAGGATCTGGTCTCTGGGGACCCCATCCCGTCGAGGAAGAGGGAGAAAGGGGGGCTTTGAGCACCACTGAGCGGGCAACTGCCCACTCTGATGAGCCAGAATTAGAACTAGTTTTTGACTGGGGCTCCTCTGGAAGAGGCCTGGTCTTGGCTGCTGGACCCTGGGGTCCCTCCTTGGGACGCAGCCTCCTGATCCCGGTGACAGGGATGCACAAGTTCCCTGCTGAGCAGGTGCAAAGAGCTGCTTCTGTGCAGGAGCATCCATAGCCCTACACTCCCACCTCATGGCCCCTCAATCGCGCAACACACATCTCGGATGAACCGATCAGGAAGAACACAGGCAGCCCATAAAAGGACACAGCGAAGCCTGTGACCACAGAGGTGATCCTCATTCAGGGAAGCCCAGATGGGTCGTGGGGGATGTTCCGAGGACGGCTTCCCCGACCCCTCAGGTGGCCCGTGAGGACTCGCCCACTTGGGGTCCTGTGCACCTCTGGCCGGCACACCCTCGCCTGGTTTTAAGATGCTGTTGCCTTGGGCGCTCGTGTGGGGGCCGCACGCACCGTGACATCAACCTCGCCTTCCAGGCCACCCTGAACCACACGGAGGAACACGGTGGGAGTGAGCGGGACTGAGGAGCATGACAGCGGGAGGTGGGACGAGAGAGCGCCCCGACCCCCACTGGAGAGGGGCCTGGCTTTCCTGGAATGCAGACGCCCGGGGCACCTGGAGCAGCTCCTCACCCCCTGCCCGGAGGCCGTGTCCTGCAGGCGAGCTGCATGGGGCTGGAGCTGCCCCGTGCAGGGCTCCGGCCTCTGCCCTCAGGGGCCCATGTGAGGGCAGCCACACACCCGAGGTCCTGCAGACACGAGAAGGGAGCCGGTGTCCAGGTGGCGAGCAGGTAAGTGCCCCCATCCGCCCATGGGAGACCCCGTTTCCCCTCCCCGCTGTTTGGGGCTCTCGTGGGGCGTGGATGCACCTCCTTCTGGCCTCATCTGATCCTGCTTAGTCCAGTGTGGTCCCCGTGGAGGTGTAAGTTCAGTTTGCTGGGACCTGCCCTGCAGTGGGAGCCCTGGGTGTCTGTCCAGGCTCCCTTCCCACCACCACCCCTGGACCAGAGTCTGCTCCCTGATGGGCATCCCTGTGTGGACTCTTCAGGGGCCCTCATGTGCTGACCCTGTATGGACCTCCTGGCCCAGGCCCAGGACACTTCCCCCAGGCCCCTGAGCATGTGCTGTGGGGACAGCCCTGCACTTCAAGGTTCGAGGGTGGTCTCATCTCCCCACAGTGAAGAACTATCCTAATGTGCTCCAGCCCCTCTGGGGTCTACTGGCCAGCCCTGCCCACCTCCACCCCCCGAAACTTTGAAAAAGAGAAGCTTCCTCCTTTATTCTGCAGAGCAATCCCCCTTCTCCTCCTGAGCCGCAGCCCCCAGGCTGCCCTCCCCTTCAGGCACAGTCATGAGCTTGGCCTCCTGGCCCCTCACCTCCTCTCCCTGCCCGTCCCCCCACCCTGCCCCCCAGGCTAGGAGGCCGCAGGAGGATCAGGCCCAGAAGGGGCACTCCGGGGCTGAGGCCTCCATTTCCAGCAGAGTCTCCTGAGTGGGGGTGCTTATGTGGGGCTTGGTGACGTGCTGCCGGGGGCTGAACAGTTTGCACCTCTGCGTCTGCAGGCTGGCGATGGGGGACCCCACCCGGGGCTGCTCAATGCCCTCGGAGCTGTGAGCA
This sequence comes from Mirounga leonina, assembly GCF_011800145.1. Classification (NCBI taxonomy): domain Eukaryota; kingdom Metazoa; phylum Chordata; class Mammalia; order Carnivora; family Phocidae; genus Mirounga; species Mirounga leonina. The sequence continues at coordinate 52,989,161 of NW_023270265.1, forward strand.
GGTCGCCCCTGTTGGGGGGCCCAGGGCCAGGAAAGCAGGGTCTCAGGGAGCAAGTGCTGGGCAGACACAGCTTCCCTGGGGAGCCTTTGGGCTGCCCCTCGGTGGCCTCGGGGCCTGGATGGGGCTCCCAGGGTGCTCACAGTGGGGCAGCCTCAGCTTGGGGCTGGTGGGGCGCGGAGGCAGCACCAGACACACTGCACAGCAGCCCCCTCGTGGGGGTCAGGCACCCTGAGAGGTGTGCAGGCATGGAGCCCAGAGGGAAGCACGCCTCCCCTCCGCCCAGCCACCCGGGGTCAGGGAGAGCATTCTCCAACACTCACCGCAGTAGGAAACAGTGTCTGAAACGGTGGCACCAGGCTGGCCCGTCACGTGGCAGAAACAGGAGCTCCGACAGCCTGATGTCTGTGTGCGGTGGCCCTGGGGCTGGCTCTTTCTCTGATGGCCGGGGTAGCCCCAGGCACTGCGCCGAGTGAGAGCATGTCCGTACATTTTATCACAGGTGACGGCAGTGCCTGCCGGGCTCTGCACGCCCTGGTGTCCTAACTAGTAAATACGTGGGGAGAGGCCCCTGAGACCGCAGATGTCCTGCTTCTCCATAAGCTTCTGCGCACTGAGGTTGGCGCCTGTCAGCAGCCTTCCTGCAGCTGTGTGACCGCGGGGCCCTAACGGGGTTTCCTGGGCCCCCATCACCGCTGTTTTATTCCATTCTCTGAAGAAAACCCATCCCTGTCCTTCCATTCCTTTCTTTATGCAGTTATTCACGCCAGTGCAAACTCAGGCATATTTAATTTATTCTGTGGGTTACAACCCAACACTATCACTAATTATTTTCCTGGCAGGTTGTTCCAGCTTGAGCCACTGAGCGCACATTCACATGACTCCTGTGTCCCCTTGACACGCCCCGTCTGCTGAGTGAGCTCGTTCCTACTTTCTGCCACCCTAGGACAGGCTTGTATTGTCCCTGCCCCAAGGAGCACCTTCCTCCAGTTGCAGGATGGCATTTAGGGACCGACTTCACTGGGTGCTGGGTGTGCTCTTGCCTGGGGCTGGGTGGGTGGCATTATCTCTAGGCCATCCTAAGGGAGGAACATGGGAGTATTCATGCACACGCACATGCCTGTGCGTATTTCTGCATCCATCCGTCTATCATCCATCCATCCCTCCATCTATCATCTATCCATCCATCCATCCATCCATCCATCCATCCATCATCCATCCATCCATCCATCCATCATCTGTCCATCCATCATCCATCCAGTATCTATCCATCCATCTATCCATCATCTATCCATCCATCCATCCATCCATCCATCCATCCATCCATCATCTATCCATCTATCCATTCATCCATCTATCATCTATCTATCCATCCATCCATCCGTCTATCATACATCCGTCCATTTATCCATCCATCTATCATCCATCCATCCGTCCGTCCATCCATCCATCCATCCATCTATCATACATCCATCCTCCATTTGTCCATCCACCCATCCACCCATCATCCATCCATCCATCTGTCCATCTATCATCCATCTGTCCATCCATCCATCTGTCCATCTGTCATCTATCTATCCATCATCCATCCATCCATCTGTCCATCATCTATCCATCCATCCATCCATTTGTCTATTCATCTATCCATCTATCTATCGATTGATCATCTATCACTATCTGTTATAAACTGTGAGTTCATAATGATACCTCCAATTCCAGGCCAACAAGTCAAGTTCCATTCCAACCCCCCCGCCATTATCTGTAATTCCTTTCTTTGGGTCCCACTTTATACACTGCATGTCCTCACGTGCTCAGCCCCAGTGTACACATGGAGCAGCTTCACAGTTGCTGACCACGTACCCTGTGGGAAACATCTGCCAACTAGGGTGACTGACCCTGTGCACAGCCCTTTTCAGCCTGTGGCATCCAGACAAATACTGTTTTCCAACAGTAAGTATTTCCAGACTTAGCTCAGCTCTCTTCTTCCCCACCTCTCCCAGTGTGGCTGTGCTGTCCATTTGTCTCAGCTTGGGTTCCTGTCCCGCTTCGCCACATACTGACTTTTGTTTTATTTACACTCAGTAAGGTTCATTGTCCGTGCTGGACAGTTCTCTGGGCTTTGGGCCATGCGTGTGCCCACCACAGTGCTGATACAAGACAGTGCCACCAGCCTCAACTCCGTCTTGTGCCCCCTGCAGTCATCCTTGCAGTCACCCCACCCCTGCCCCTGCAGTCACCCCTGTGATCACTCCACCCCCACCCCTGCAGTCACCCCACCCCCACAATCATCCCATCCCCACCCCTGCAGTCACCCCACCCCTATCCCTGCAGTCACCTCACTGCCACCCCCACCCCTGCAGTCACCCCACCCTCACCCTGCAGTCACCCCTGTGGTCACCCCACCCCTACCCCTATAGTCACCCCAGCCCTACCCTTGCAGTCACCCCTGTGTTTACCCCACCCCCACCCCTGCAGTCACCCCACCCCCACCCCACCCCCACCCTGCAGCCATCTCACCCCCACCCAACCCCTTAGTGTTCGACCTAAGAAAACTTTGCTTGATTCAAATCACAAGTCTTTTCTCCCATGTTTCTTCTAGAATCACATGGCTTGATGTCTGGCACTTATATCCAGGACTGGTTCCGAGTCCATTTTGGCACATGGGGCATGGTCTGGGTCAAAGCACGTGTTTTGCCTGCGGTCGTCCATCCCTTGCTCCGTCCACCCCTTTGTGAAGAGCTCTTCCCCTTTTGGTTAAAATCTGTCTGCTTGGCTTGTCCAAGTCCCATCCTGGCTGGAGTGTCCTCCCCAGGTCCGGGGGACAGGGTCGCTGCCTGCTGGTGCCCCCCCACGCTGGCCGTGCCCCTCAGCCTGGTCAACCCCCACTGGTTCCTGGGGCTGAGGCCAGATCTCAGGGCCATGCCTGCCCCGCTCCAGGTCTGTAGGCCCGACATGGGTGACATTAACTGTCAGCAGACCCAGATTTACCGCTGCCCGCTAGCAGGGGCATGCCTCCAAGCCTGGTTGCGGATTGTATGTGGCATCCCAGGTGGGCCCCAAAGGATGGCCGTGTGGTTGGTCTTGAAATGCAGGGAGAGGCTGCTCTCTTCCACAGTCCATCCAGAGTTAATGACCATTGTGTGCATATAGAACAGGAAATTGCATTTAAAAATACCTGTCCATATCTATAATTCTTCCGTGAGAACCCAATGACATTTTTTCTTCAAATTTGCTCGTTTATTTATCTATGGAGCAAAAGATAGGATGTTTATGTTTCCTCATAGAAGGTCCATCCAAGTGTAAGCAGCTAGCTCTTTGAGACTTTTTGTTCCGGGGGCTGGTGGCTGAGTTCAGAGGGTCGCTGTCCTCAGGTGCTGCCTGTCTGTCTTGGGAGCAGCGACAGGGCACCTGCCGAGGTGGTAGAGCCCCTCAGACTAGTGCTAGGCACCAAAGGGCCCTGCCTCGGCACCTGCCAGGGAGCTCTGTCAGCCCGGACTTCCACCCCAGGTGGAAATCAGAGCCCACGGTGTACCTGTTCGATGGCAGGTGACAAGCCTGGGCAACCTCCCACATGTGCAGCCACGGTGTGGCCACATCTGTGTGTCAGAATGAGCCAGCTTGAAGGTCACTGCTGTTGTGCAGAATTGTGCTAGTCCCAAGACTGGCTCACACCACACTCTTGCCACTGGTCCCGGAATGGTCCAGCAGGTATTCTGTTCTTTGTAACATCTGTGGATACACTGACTTCTAACCACAGGCCGGTCCCATCCCCTGCCCCCTTCCCACGAGGTAACTGCCGTCTGGGCCGCGGTGCATCACCCCCGTGCGGAGCTTTGTGCCAGACACCTGTGTTTCTAAAAGATACAATTTTTATTGTTTTGTAAGTCATTATAAAGGGAGGCATCGTGCTTTATGTACTTTTGGACACATTTTGCACTTATTATCCTCGTGCTAAGATTCACCAGTGATTGGCGGGTGCCTGTCTACTTGTGGGTGTTATGACTTCTTCCTGGGACTTCCTGCTGGATGCTTGGGGCTTGCTTTTGTGAAGCTCGTTGATGTTGGAGATTCTCCTGGGTGTCCACTTAGGAGTCAAGATGCTGGGTCATCGGAATCCAAACGCTCAGCCTGAGGACGCACTGCCAAATTCTCTTCTGGTCCATGTTGGGTTCAGACCAATTTATTTTTGTTCTTTGCTCAGAACCCCCTGTTTTTACCTTGTTGTGTAAGGTTTTCTCTGACGTTACTAGATTCGCTCACAGTCTCAGGCAGACCGAAGACTGAAGAGCTGGCTTGCAGCCAGCGGTTTCCCCTCCCCCTGCTCTGTTGTCTCGTCCATTTTCCCAGCCATCGGCTCATGGCCTGCAGCCAGCTATCTAGTCATCCAGAACGTTACCACCTCAGTGAAAGCAATAATGGATCTTTTCAGTGGAATGACCATGAGGCCATTAATAACAGATGCCATTATTAGAGAGGTCCGTGTCAGAGAAGATAGGTGCATGTCCCCTTCCAGGGCTGTGGGAGCAGCTGCTTGTAACCTTGATTGGAAACAAAACCGAGCACCGATGCAGAATGAGGCAGGAAGTGTGTGCACAGGTGTGAGCCTGTGTGCATGCCTGTGCACTGTGTGTGTGTGGTGTGTGTGTGGTCAGGCAGAGACCTAGGAACCCGGGCAGTGGCTTCTATACCCACACCAACCAACGTGACTGTGTGTGTGGCTTCTATACCCACATCACCAACGGGACTGTGTGTGTGGACTTTGTGCGGTCCATGTGTGAGGACAAGAGACAAGTGGGACAGGACTGGGCTGGCTTCTAAGCACTCTCTGGCCGCTACCTGGAGGGCATGGCCCTGGTGACTCCTGGGCGGATGTGCATCTGGGGGTTCCACGTGCTCAGGTGGTTGGAAGGCGGGTGGTGCTGTCAGTGCCTACCTTGGCCAGTCCCTGCACCGTGAACACAGCACAGAAGCCTCCTGCCCTGTCCCCGCCTTTGGAATTACGCCCCCCACCATGACCCCCAGGTATAGCCTCTCGCTGGAGTGGTTCCCTTGACAAGCAGGGGTAGGGGCTTATGGGGGACCACGGGTAGGACAGGCTCCACTCTCCCCACTGGCGGAGCATGGTAAATGGCAGAAGCCCGGCACCCGTGGACTGTGGCGCTTTGTCCCCCTGCACTTGGTGCTCCCTGCCCTCTGGGGCTGCAGGCACATGTCCTGGGTGCTGCGGAGAGCTGAGTGCCTTGGGCTGTGGGTGCACCGCCCTGAGGTCAGCGAGGGCCCAGCCTGCCGTGGCGCCAGCCGGCCACACCCCGTTGGTGCTCTGGGCTTCAGGACACACAGCGCTGATGCAGCCGGTGGGGCCCCTCTGCCCCAGGCCTCAGGAGTCACAGAGGTGCCGAGGCCATGGGGGGCTTAGCGGGTGAGAAGCAGAGCAGGCGGTGGGCTTGCTGCTAAGGGGCTGGTGCCCACCAGCCCAGCTGTGGGGCCACACACAGCCTGTGGGGGCGCCTCCCCTGTGATGGCAAGTGTTGGGGGAGATCAGAGATCACTGCCCTGAAGCTCACCTCCCAAGCCAGCCTGTGCTTGTTTCCAGCAGGGGAGCAGCCTCCCCTGGCCAGCCTGCATGGGCCCCTTTCTCCTTGCTGTCTCCTTTGGCTGGCTGCACAGGGGCCCCACCTCCTGCCCCCCGACACCCACCTCACCTCCCATTCTCACCTGGATGGGTGGCTCGGGCATGGCCTCTCTCGTGCTCAGCGCTCCCTTTGGCTTGGTCTGCTCCAGGGCCCCTGCCCCTGCCCAGGGGGACCCCTGCCCTGCTGGCTCCTGGCTGATGCTCTGGCTCTCTGGAGAAGGGGGCTCAGTGGAGGCTGCCAGGGGCTCGGACAGGCATGGGCCCACTGGCCAGCATGCCCCTCCATGGCCAGACTTCACCTCCAGGGCACTGGGCTGGGACTCAGGGTCCTGGGGACTGTGGGAGGTTGGTCCTGCGAGGCCAGGGGCCTTGCTTACCTTTGGAGGTTCCATCTGAGACACACAGCCAGTGTGGACAGACAGGGGGTGGCCTGGTGGGAGCTCTGGAGCCTCTGGCCTTGCCCGGCCTGTGAGGGAGACAGGGATGGTCTGGACATGGATGAGGCCAGGATCCCCCCCTCCGCCAGGGTTCCTCTGTGATTTCAGCTCTGTGGCCAGTGGACCCACTGTGGTGCCCCCTGCCCTGCCTCCCCCTCCCACGAGCTTCGGGACCACTTCCATACGCCTAGGGTGGGCCAAGCTTGGGGGAGGGGTGATGAGAAATAGTCCCAGGCCAGTGCCTCAACAACTGAGATAAGGGGGTGTCCTGTCCTGTCCAGCGTGGCTCAGTGCCCGTCTCCACTCTGGTCCCGGCATCCATTCCTCTCTAGGCCAGCCGGTCTGGCTTGCCTGACTGCCAAGGTCCTTGGGGGTCAGCGGGGCCAGGGTCCCTGTCAGCCCCGGCAGAGGGAGGCCATCAGGAGAAGAGGCAGGAACTCAAGTCCACCGAAACGCCCCCGGCCGTGGCGCACCCCGGGAGAGCCTGGTTCCAGGGTGGGGCCGGCCTGGGGTCTGCTCTTCGGGCAGTCCGGCAGGTGCTGAGGCAGGGGGGCGTGGGCCCCACCTTGAGAACTGCTGAGTTTCTGGCCGGAGGAGTCTGTACAAGCACCTGGGGCTGGGCCGCGAGCAGACCGTTTTCCATCTTGGCTGCGGGTGACGCCTTCTTCGGTTGTGAGGCGCTCTGGGATTTAGTGGCCTCCTGGCCCCTTTCCAGCAGCATCTGTGGTCTCGCCAGCGGTGCGGGCCGCGACCATCTGCGTGGGGTTCAGGGCAAGCCGCCATCAGGGAACGTGGCGGCAGCTTCGGAGCCAGCAGGCCTGGGTTCGGGTCCTGCCGCTGCCCTGAGTCACGCGGCCACACCGGGTCAGGTGACCGCTGCCACCTCGGCCTCCTCGAGGTGTGGGAGTCAGCGGGTAATGCGTTGTCCTGCTCAGGGTTCCCGGAGCCGCAGAACCGGCGGGATGTGTCCGTGCCTCTCTCCATCGGCCTGTCTGGAGAGAGGGGATTATTGTGACGACCTGGCTCACAGTTACGGAGCCTGAGAAGTCCAGAGACCTGCGTTCGGCAGCCTGTGGACCCAGGAGGCCTCAGGCGCCAAGGCAGCCTGAGTCCCCGGGTCTGAGACCCAGGAGAGCCGACACCGTGAATTCCCGTCCAGGGAGAGCCCATGTTGCAGCCCAAGCCTGAGGGTGGGAAAAGGCCACTTTCCAGCTCAGTCAGGCAGCAGGTGTCCCTCTTAGCCAACCCTTTGGTTCTAGTCAGGCCTTCGCCTGATTGGATGAGGCCCACCCGCACCGGGCGGCGGTGGGGGCCGGCAGTCTGCTTTACTCAGCCTGCAGATTCAGGTGCTGATCTCATCCAGAAGCACCTCACAGACTCACCCAGGATAATGTTAGCACCGGTGGCCCATCAAGGACATGCATGAAATTAACCTCCGCAGCATTCGAGTGTCCTGGGGCCACGTCCTCACCCGTGACCCGCTCCGTGACAGGGCCGCTGCCCTTCTGGTGTGCTTACCAGGCCACCCCCGAGTCAAAGCCTCAGGAGGAGACCCAGAGCAGGGCGTGGTGTGAGTGGGGATGGCCCCCGAGGGTAAGGACCGGCCCCGCTCTGCGTGGGTCCCACGGGTCTGCTCTGTGCGGCTGTGGAGGGGGCTCGCAGACGCAAGGGCGGGCAGGGACTGACGGCCACGCTGACACCTGCCGGCCACCATCCGCGGTTGATGGGAAGGCCCTGCAGGGAGCTGGGAGCCAGGAAGCTTAGCTGGGTCTGAGCGAGGCCGTTTATTTCTTGATGTTTCCCCCAAATCAGAGCTTTGGGGAAAAAGACCTTCGCCCTGAGCCGAGTTAGTTTTGCCATTTGTTTCTTTCTAGTTTGAAAATGTTTGACTACACGTTCCCAGACACACAGCTTATGAGGAAAGGCTCTGTTTCTCACCTCGAAGCTGATGCTGTGTTTATGTGGGCCGGTTCTGCTGGGTCTGTGGCATAGGAAGTAGGGGTGGGGCGCGGGAGCAGAGAGCAAGGGCTGGGTCGCAGGGTGCCCGTGGAGCTGGCCGTCGCCCACCCTGCGTGGGGCCGGTTTCCTCGTCTTGTGTGTGTTTCTGGAAGCCCCGGTGAGGCGCGGGTCTGGGCTTTCCCGTGACACTCACCATCTGCAGTTGGCGCCCATCCCAGTGGGCTTCTCCGACCCCAGGAAGACATCTTCTCCTTTGCCAACAGCTTTCTGTTTCCCAACAGTGGAGGTCCCAGTGGGAATTCCCGGCACAAACACAGATGGCAGGAGCCTGTTACGCGGGCTCTATTTTGACATTAATCAGAGTGCTGTTTCCTAATCCATATGTATGACTCAGTGTGTTACCAGGTCCCCCGTGGGGTCCTGCCTCTGCAGCCTTCCCCGGGGCTCTGCCATCTTCGTGTCTGTTGGGCCGGGTGCCCCCCTCTTGTGCCCCCACCCTCTTCTGCTCATCTGGGTACTTACGCAATGAAAGCTATTCATGACTTTGGTTATCCGCTTATTTCTGTATTTTATCACTGACCCTTAGTGCAGGCCAGCATGAAAATTCTGTCATAATCTCTCCCTTCAGAAGGAAGGGCGAGGCTGTGACTCTGGGTGCCCGCCCCGGTCGGACATCACCCCCATCCCAGGGCAATTGCTTGTGCACCAGGCTCTGGCCCCTGGGCTCTGAGCGGCTCGGGGGCGCCCCCACCAGCCCCACCATGTGCCACGAGCGCCTCCCCTGTCCTCTCTCTGGCCATACGACGCTAATCCGTGTTCCCATCAGTGTGCTGGGCTTTTCTCCTGTGACCTGTGAGCCTCTCGAGGAGCCGCGCGTGTGTGGTAGAGGTGTCCCCGGCTTGCTCACTGTGAAATCCTCAGCGGGCCCAGTGTGCACTCCAGTAGTACCTGGCCCCTAAGACACTCAAATAAACATTTGCCCCATGAACAGCCAAATAAGTGAACATATATGCTCACAGAGGCAGACGCCATGTCTTCTCCTTCCCACGGCCGCACGGTCTCCCTCCGTTCCCAGGAGCGAGAGGCAGAGTGTTTGGCGGTCTCCAGGAGCACCCACGTTCTCTGTGAGTCACCAGGATTCTCGGGACCCAGTGCACAGAGGTACTGTGGCTAAGATTTATCTCAGTGACGTAATCAGGACACACAGCTGGATCTGTAGTCCCAAAGACTTGGACAGAGTCTGGAGAGATCCATAAGCACATTTCCTGTGCTCTCCACCTCCCATGGGGCCACACGGAGCACACCCTTCCCCAGCAGCAAAAATGCAGCCATCCGTGTGCATGAAAATGTCAGGCCCTCAGAAGGAAATAGGTGTATGCCACACATCACATCTTTTGCAGAAGCTGTCGAGGTCAGTCCACCAGCACTTATCACTTATCACTCTGGGAGAGCTTCGCAGGCAAGGCCCAGACGCCAGTCAAGGGCTGACCTTGCAAGCAAAGTGGGCCCTCCTACCAACAGCCACCTCAGCCCTGCTCACAGAGGCACCCGGGGCTCTGCCCTAGCTCTGGGCCAGGGGCTTGGTGGGGCACTGAGGAGCCCCGTGGGGCCACAAGACCAAAGTCACACCCACGGGTGATCTCACACTCACCTGTCTGTGGCTTTTATGGCTCCGACTTGGAGGAGTTCTTGGGCTGTGGGGACCATCAAGAAGTTGGGCCCATGGTCAGAAAAGGGAGGGGTGGGGAACACCATGTCCCCCAGAGGAGGTGGGCCTGGGGGGCAGAAGGCACTTGGGAAGCCTGGAATCCTGAAAGCGGAACCATGCCTCTGTGCATGTGCGTGTGAGTGTGGGTGCGGAGTGTTGTGCTCACAGATGAGGGCAGAGAGTCCCCCCTTCTGGAGACAAAGGCAGTGAACTGAGTGTGTGAGCAGTAGGGCAGGACCGGCTCAGGAAAGGGCATCAAGCAGCCACAGGCAACCAGATGCCATTGTCTTGTTCCTTCCACTGGGGAGTGACTTTTTAGGGTTCTGCACGTTATTCTCAATCTGATTGTTTCTGTGTTGGCATGTGTGAGGTTCATGCCGCAGGCAGTTACCATCTTAGCTCAGAGAAGCAGTGCCGTGGGGTGGGAGGGCTGGTGGGCAGGTGGGCAGGGGCCCTGGCTCTGGTTGGCCTGGAAGTGTGACCTCGGCAGGGAGGCGGGGGTCCCTCTTATCTTGGAGCATCAGCTTTTCTGTCTGCAAAACGGAAGGGCTGGACAGGCCTCTTCATCTCTAACATCCTGGAACTAGATCATAGGAGGAGAACCTACTTAGATATGAATCCGATTGAAGAGACAAAGAACAATGTGTCACTCTAATTGTCCAGAGATTCCCGCTGTGATGTGTGCTGTGGGGGAGTGAGTGTGTGGGACTCCACCCAGTTTCATTTTTCTTCTGCATGGGGGGGGGGGTCTTCCTACTTAGAAGATAGGTTAGAAACCCCAAACCAAAAGAATCCTCTGCAGCACCTCTTAGACTAGGAACATGTGGAGTCCAGGGGTCCTACCCTGGACGCCCCCATCCCTGCAGCTGATACAGGGCACCCCATCCTTGTGCGGAGGACCCTGAGCAGCTCCTTCATGTCTCACTCCAAACAGTAAAGATATGAAAGGTAATAAGGAAGAATCGGTGCCTAGCAGAGGCCTGCCATTTCGGTAACGAGAGGACATGGAAATTGGGTATTCAAGGGAACAGCTGCCCCAGGCGTGGCGAGGGAGACCTGAGGCCACCTCTGCACTCATCTTTGCAGCTCTTCTAGGAGGAGCCCTTTGCAGCTCCTGCACCAGCTGCTGAAGACATGGCGCCGTGGCTGGTGCTGGAGCCTCTGTAACCCGACCACCCCGTGCAGAGCCCACACTCCGTCAGCGCCCTTGCCCGGGGCATCTCTCCACACCTTCCCCACTGCGAGCCTCAGAGGGCTCCCACTAGAATAAAGCTTTTGTCTTCACTCTTTTTCAGAGAGGACACAGCACATCGATGAAGCCCGTTTTAAGCCTGACTTCCCTTCCTGCTGAGTGCTCTGGCCCACAGCCCAGGAACGTCTTCCAGATACAGCCCAACTCCCGGGTTGGAAGAGGCTCTTCCATCGACTCCACACCCTTGAGGGTGCAAAGTGTGTGTGTGTGCGCGCGTGTGTGCGTGCATGTGCGTGAGTCTCTGTGTATGCAGTCATGCATGCTCAACCAGGAGACAAGATTTTAGCTCTTTTGAGGCACCTGGAGGTTGATGTGCTGGGTGGTGACACCTGCAGCCAGGTGAGAATGTAACAAACAACACAGCATGAAAGGAAAGCAAGCTGTGTTTCTCAGGGGCAGAAAGGAGGGGCGACTGTGTCTGCAAGTGTCAGGTTCATTTTCTATTTGCATCAGAAGGCGTGTTCAACTCTGGTGCACACGGCTGTCACCAGACCAGGCTTGATGCCCTAGGTTGAAATTGGAGAAAGCTTACAGGATCAGACAGATATGCTTCTCTTTAGCAGGTGTGGGATTTCTGCTGGGCACTGTTAACCCGCACTCGTCCAGGAAGGACCCATCCTTTCTGTGGTCATGAAAACCACAGTTACTCACTTGGACAAGATACAGGGTGAGTCCACTCCTCCAGCTGAGGCTGCTGCTGGGGTTTGCAGACCGAGTCTGAAATCTTGTTTCATCCTCCGTGCATAGTTTTGTGTCATTCCAATGACTCCATCCTCTCGGCACTTGTTGTGCTCAGAACCAAATGTCAAACAATAGTCTTGAGCTAATCAAAGCCGCCGCGGAGCTATGGATTAACTCCCAGACTGGAGCTGGGTAGAGTGTATGAGGCAGGCGTCCAGGAAGTCCGCATGGGGAGACACATGCTGCCGCCCCAGTGGTTACTGGCCAGGAGTAGCAGCCGAGCGGGCTGGCCATTCAGGAGCTAATGATGTGCACTCGAAACCCAAATTCACATCGCCTGTGTTCATTTGGATCATCGTGATTTTGCATGTTGTACATCTGTGTGGAGCACGTCATAGGCTGTCCACCACATGCCAGACAGTCTTATCATAGCTCTGTAATCTGGAAATGGGCAAACTCTGCAGGGCAGAGAAGCATGTAGATCTGGACCAGTGCTTACTAAGTTGTTGCTTAAATGTAAAAGTACATAGTGGAAATGGCTCAGTGAATGTTTTAAATAATATTCCACGTACCAAACTGTGTTTGTACCATTGCCATGTTCCCAAAAGCCCACATGGAGCTGCGATGCCCGCCCTTGTCTGCAGAGATCCCTGTTTCTATTCATGTATCTGAGGCACCTTCTTTTCATCTGATCACAAAATCTAGCATTTTGGGACTGGGCTTTTGCCAAAAAAAAAAAGGAAAGAAAAAAAGCAAAAAGCGATTAGGTGCATTTGTCACTGATTCCTGCTAGTCCAGTGAGCATCTGAAGAATTCAGGTGTTTTAAAATTACATGCTTTTTCTAAATCCTAGAGTATACCTTTCATGCTAAACCAGTGGGCTGCATTGAATTTCCTGAAAGTACCTGGGCTCTGTTACTGCAACTCCTCAAACAGGGTATGCTGTGTGTCAATGCCACTCTCTCTCATGAAACAAGAGGACGGACCAGAAGTTGCCAGAAAGGTTTATTGTGTAACCAAGATGTGGACATGTGTTATCAACACAATCACACTGTGTCCACAATACCCACAACAACACAGATGTTTTTGTTTGTCTACATTAGAAATCCATGTAAATTACAGCTCCCTGGTTGACACGGATGTGTGAGTGTGTGCACCTCGTTTCCATGTGTCCACGGTCTGTCCAGCTGCTGAAGGACTGTGGCTCTTCCTTAAAGTGTTCAGCTCTTGCAGAACCCATAGCCTTCAGGACACCCTGCGTGCCTTACACGGCTTGTCAATACCGCATTGGATGTCAGGAAGGAAGGTGTGCCGGGAGTGGGTTTGGAGGCATGGAGACATCAATCCACATGGACCATCACCCCATCACTGAAACCTTAAGATGGATTGTGTGTTTTAACACAGTAACGGATTTACATTTAGGCTCAGGAAAACCAAGTTGTAAATATATGTATCAAATCATATATTTGTTTACTGTATTTTAAAGAGCTTTATTGTAAATTTATGCAACAATGAATTAGGACTCATTTTACCACGGCAATAGCCAGCCAGTATCTGTGTTCTCTGAAGCAGCTCCTTACTAACCACATTCTAAACATGTGATATTCTGTTCAGTGCTAAACAGTATTCACAGGCCTAAAATAGGTTTGTATGGTGGTCAACTACAAAATTTTGCACATATTTTTGTATTGTGATTCCTATGATACATACCAGAGGATTTTTACTCATTTGTAAATTATTGTACAGTTTTAATAAAAAATGTTTTAAATCTTAGAGGATCAAAGTTCCCTCTTCCCAAGGCATTAAAGTCTGGACATAGTGGCTATGCTAGCCACTTCTGATGCCGTGTTCCACACCAGAAAGGGAACTGGGTCTCCTGCGCACTGGGGAGGGGAGCCAGACGTGTTACCCGCAGCCTCATCCTGCCTCACAGGAAATCACCTGGAAGACAGGCTCTGAAATCACAGGTGCCTGGCAGCAGCTGGCTGAGGTCAGCCACCAGGCAGGCTCCTCCCATAGCTGTTTATCAAGTGAGAACCAGAAGAGAAAATTTAAGGTTAGGAAGTAAAAGAATTTCTGTCCATGAATAAGAACACTGGGCACCAGATTTCACTTGCACTGGACTTCACACAGGTAAGTAGAGGCTGTTTTCAACCACCTTGGGGGAGTGGAAGCCAGAGGTGGACCAGAGGTGGGAAAGTTGCTGATTTAGCTCTGCAGAAAAGCTCCTGCTGCACCAGCACACGTGTCCTCAAGGTGACCCTCATTGTCCGAACTTATATCTTGAAATGCCTGCTGCGTTAACAGGACAGAGGCTGGGATGTCTTTTCCTTAAAAGTCAGTCTCTACAGGGCTTGACAGACGGACAGCGTCGTCCTGTGACCCTGGGCGGGCTGAGTCCCTCTGCCCTGTCTCACCCCAAAGCCTTGAACTTGGCTTTAAGGGCAGTCAGGAGCAGCTCTCCTGGGTGTATCCTCCTGACCCTCTCCACTTGCCAAACGTTTCAGAGTCAGAGCTTCCTGGCCGGGCGTAGGACCTCCCACGGGGCCCAGAAATGTGGCTGGAGTTGCGACAGACAGTGATTTCTTCAGTCGTGCCCTGGCCCGCCCTGCCGGTTGAGCCGGAGGTGGGAACCCACGCACTTCGCTCGGACGGAACGCGCGCCCTCGGGCCAGCCCGGCGCGTTCAGCACTCCCTGCGCGGACAGCGCCAGCCCCTTGCCGGCTGGCTCGTGGTCCGGCAGGGGGGCGGGCAGGGGGGCGGGCAGGGGGGCGGGGAGAGCCAGGCCCGGGCCGCCAGGTCCACGCGCAGCGAGCACACCCGCCACAGGAGGCTGGGGGACCGGCGAGCCCTCGCCCGCTGTCGCCATGGCCGCACGCCAGCCACAGGAGCCCGCCGAACCTCTGCCCGCGGGCCTCGGGACGCTGGGCGCAGGCGGCCCCCGGGCTCGGCCCAAGCTCGGCGCCGTTTTCCGCTGCGTGGAGGACGCCTTTGAGAATAAGACGCTACAGCTGGACGCGTCGAGCGGCGGCCGTCGGAGCCTTCGGGCTAGAGAGCCTTACAGCGGGCCACGTGGCGACCCAGAAGGGACCCGGCGAACCAGGCCGACATGGCCCGGAGGCTGCGGCAAGTCTGGGAGACCGCCCGGCTGAACCAGGGCCGCGGCCCCCAGCAGGTAGTAGCCGCAGGGCAGAGGCCGCCGGGGCGTGGGCCAGGGGCTGGTCCTCTTCCCAAATCCCCAGGCTCTGCGAGGGGGCCTGAGGGATCGGGAGGGGCCTCCCTCTCCCTGACCGAACGCCTCTGTGCCTGGGGCTAAGCTGTCCTGCGCGGCGCCTCAGCCCCAGCCCGCGCTTTCGGCCTCTTCTGCCTTGGTTTTGGTCCTCTGGTCCGTCAGGGGCGCTGGGTAGCTGTCTCTTCCTCTCGCTATCCCTTTCTATCTCTGTCTGTGTCTCCTCAACTCTTCCCCTTGTCCCCGAGCTCCGCGCGGCCTCCGGAGAGCAGCCTTGTGGACGTGTGTCCACCGCCGGGTCCCAGAGCCCGTACACCGCCCTGCGTTCCGATCCAGGCCCGGGCCATAGATGCTAAGGAGCGAGGCTTTGGCCAGAGGCACCTCCCGGAGGGAGTCCGGCTTCCGCAGCGCCTGGGCCTGGACTTGCGATTAGGTTCAGTCCCCGCGGCCTTGGGTGTTCGGGTCACCAGGGAGCTGGCGGTGGTCCGCGGGGCAGGGGCGAGGGCGGGCCTCGCAGGACTTTGCGGGACCTCTCCACCCTCCTTCCGGGGGTGCAAACTCCGCACACACAGCGGCCAGGACCTGTCGCAGCCCTCTCCCACTCCCCACGCAGCATGCGTCCGCGGGTCCGCGTGGGCCCTGGGGCACAGGGACCCGGGCCGTGGCCACCGCAGGGGCCGTGGGCCGCGCAGCTGGTAGGTCCTCAGCACGGCTGGGGCGGGGCTTGAACGCAAAGGAGCAGCGGCGGGCCGGGGGCGGGGCGGGCCCGGGGGCGGGGCTCGGAACCGGAGCCGTGCGCCCTGGCGTGCTCGCACTCGGACGCTCTGCGCCCCCACGTACGCTCCCGGGCTCTGCGCGCCTCCGCCCGGGACCCCAGCCCAGCTCCGCTTGAGCTAGGCGGCGCGGGCCGAGTGAGGCAACCGCGCCGGCCGGAGGAGCAGGATGTCCTTCCAGGGCAAGAAGAGCATCCCCCGGATCACGGTGAGCCCCGCACCCAGCCCCCCTTCACCCCACGCCCCCTGCCCACCGCCCCGGGTGGACTGTCCCGGCTCCGCTCCTAGCGCTCTGCCCTCCGGGTCTAGCCCCGGTGCGTGCTTCTGTCCCGCCGCTGGCGCTTCCCGCCGGGTTCCTTCCCGCGCCGCCGGCGGCCGGGTTTTCCGCGAGCGCCTCCCCGGACGCGTTTCCCGAGCCGGACGCACAGGTCCCAGGCCATGCCGCCTTCCCGGGACCTCCTCTGCGCCCGGGGAGGGCGCGGGGCCGGGAAGAGGCCTGCTCCGCAAAGCGCAGAGGTGCCTCCCTCCCCGCGGTGGACGGGCGCCGAGGCGGGCGAACCTGGTCTCGGGGCTCTGCCCGGGGCTTGGCGGGCAGACGCGGCCTTTTGTTGGCACCGCCGGCCAGGCCTGGGGCGCGGATGCTGTTCCCCGCACGGCGCCGCTGGCTAGCTCCGGACCGCGCGTCCGCCGTGCTGGGAGCTCTTTGTCCGAGACAAAGCGACTCAGCCCGGAGCCCCTGGAGGCCCGGACCCCCCTACTGAACCCGGGCTCGGAGACCGCAGGGGAGGCGAGCGCTCACTGGTCGCGGCTGAGCGGGCACTCTGGCAGCCCCAGACCTCGGAAGGAGAGACACCCTCCCCCCAACAACCACATGCACGGGTGCGGATGGTCAGACGGTCCATCCCGAGCTGCCGGGAAACAAAGCCGCCCCTTCCAGAAGCCAGGCGGAGGGAGGGAGGGAGGCGCCCCGGCGCCACCTGGACGGGGGCAGGGGGCGCCGGCGGGGCTAAGACCCGACTCTGGAGCTGACCTCAGCCGGAGGGTGGCGGGGTTGCCGGGTTCACTTCCTGAGAGATGCTCAGGGAAGAAAGACCCCCTCCATTCCCGTTCAGGAGGGGTTCCTGCCTCCAGATTGGCTCAGGGTCCAGATGATGCGGGAAGCCTGCCAAGCGGCAAGCACAGGTTTGGGTGCGGGTGGGACAGACACAAGGCATCTGGTTTAGGGGAACTTGCAGCCTGGTCGGATGAGCACAGCCCTGCATCTCAGCTGCACTTCCTTCTTGGTTCCAAACCCAGGACAGTTTCCAAAGTCTGAGCTCAGGTGCCTGACAGCGGAGGAGTGTAGAAGTGTAGTGACCACAGGTCTTTTCCTAACTGAGGGATAGTGGGGGACACGCAGATCTTCCTAACTGGGGGACAGTGGGGAACACGCAGACCACAAGTCTCTTCTGCCCAAAGCCCTCCCCTTCCTGGGTGTCCTTGAGTTTATCTGAGAATGAGTCGGTCCACTGGCGGCTGCCTTTGGCCTGTGGCAGTTTGTCAGCTGTTGTGTAGACAGACGGTGGGTGGTGGTTTTACTAGTGACTAGAATCCTGAGAACACGGTCCACATGGATATCAAGAAGAGCGGAGGATAATGCAGTAAGGCTCCCACGTAGTGGGCTGTGTGTTGCTTCAGCCGTCTCGTAGGTTCTTGCTAATCACACTGCACAGCTTGGCTCCCGTGGCATCAGGCTGATGGTGTGTGAAGAGCCCTGGCCTGGCCTCTGGGTGGACACTTGGAAGCCCCAGGCAAGGGGCCAGACCTCCTTGTGAGGTCCACATGCCTGGACAGGTCAGAGGGAGTGCTGAGGCTCAAACTGAGTGATAGAAAAAGGGCCGCAGAGCTGGGTTCCCATCCACAGCGTTCTGCACTCTGCGTCTCTGCTCATTTTCCATGTCTCTGCCCGTAATTCTCACCTGAGGTCAGACCATCACCCCTGACAACCGTGTAATGTTCCATGCATGACTCCACTTTCTACCCCTCTACGCTCCTTCTCCACCATTTGGTGAGGTTCCTAGAAGTGGTTTATGGCTGCCGAGCCCTAGATCAACCCCCACCTGGTGCCACAGCTCCGTGCTGTGGTGGTGACCCACCAACAGCTGACCTCGCTTGCTGGCACTTTGGTCACCCATCTGGGATACCTCCAGGCAGCACCACGACCTGTGATCACCCCAATGTCTTCCTGGCCCTTCACCCCCATGGCCTCTCCATCCGCAGCTCCTGCCTGCCCGACTCCCAGCCTCTTGGACCCCATCTCTGCTTGGCCCCAGGGTTCTGGCCTGAGGCCCCCCATCTCACCTGCGCAGGCTCAGACGGCAGTAGGCTATGGCCCCGGTTCCATTCTCAAACAGCACATTCTACTTTTTACACAGAGCCAATGTGATCCACCAGACCGTGCTCAAACCCCCCCTTCAGGCCCCCCCAGTGGGGCCCACTGACACCCCAAGCCCAGCATGTCCCACCTGCATCAGGCTCTTGGTCCCCTCACCCCTCCCCTCAGAAGGTTCTGGCCCATTTCCTCTTGTGTCCGGTATCAACTCAAGCTTGTTCCTGCCTCAGGGCCTTTGCAGGGGCTGTCCCCTGGCCTGCAACACCGTCCTTGGCCACTTCATGTCCAGCTGGACACTCCAATAGGCCCTTCTCTGTCCCTGAAGCAGCCCAGCCTCCTCTCCCATCACGCTGTGACATCAGCCTCTTTGTGTTCTTGGTCTGTCACAGTCTGCGATGGCCTTGTGTAATCTCTCATCCTTGTCTGTCTCCCTGTGCTGGGAGGCATTCCCCCCCCCCGGGGTAGGGATCCTGCCTGCTGGGGCACTGCTCTAACCCCCACATTTGGCACCACGATAGGCCACACCATTCTGGTATGAACCGGAGCCCAGCTGCCATCCAGGAGCTGCCTCTGTGTGGGCTGACGAGGGGGGCCGACCCTCCAGGCCAGGGTGGGATCCTGTGACTTTGTCCCCCTCTGACCTCAGCCTGAGCTCTATGAATTAGGCGATAACTATTTAAATGTAATGCATTTCATTGCTACGCCTTCACCCACATTGGCCCCCATGGGGCGCTGTGCCTTTGGCGAGGCCACACTGCGGGCCCTGCCTGCCCTGTGGGTGTGGGACCTGCTCGGGGCCTGTGGGAGCCACCGCCGAGCCGCCCTGCCGCCGGTCACCTCCGCTCCATCCTTGGGGGGTGGAGGACAGCGCAGGCTTCTGTGTCCACCTCTGTGCGTACGCATCGTGCCCGAGGGGTTCGAGCATAATCCCAGGGTAAGAAGTTATAGGGACGATGCTGAGGAACTAGGTTTGGAGAAAACTTACCCATCTTCTGTTTGTTTCCGATAGAGCGACCGCCTTTTGATCAAAGGTGGGAAGATCGTCAATGATGACCAGTCCTTCTATGCTGATCTGTATGTGGAAGATGGTTTGATAAAGTGAGTTTCTGCCTCAGATATCTTCACAGAGCACATGTGTACACATTGATCACAGATTATCCACAAGTTTACTTTTGGGTGAATTCCACCTAAATTTCTTTTTTTTTTTTTTTTCCTTTTCCAAAACCCAGCTCAAGCCCAGGCCTTGAGTCACGAGAGATCTCGCCAGTTAGTGGCAAGGTCTCGGGAAGCAGGACATTCATTTGTGTTATCATAGCTTTAGGACGATTTGGGGCTCACAGCAGGTGCTCAATAAATACTTACCGCACCTGTTAGCTTCTCTGCTCGTTGTCTGCACGCGCTCCAGCCACCAGTCAGTAGAACAGCACGTGGAAGGCCAACGGACGTCACAAGGGCAGTCACACAGGCCCAGGTCCGATCCTCTGTGTGACCGTCTCGAACCCCTGGTGGGATGTCGTGCTCTCTCATGGTCTCCAGGGGCCTGGTCAGCGAAGTCTTGACTGTGCTGCCCTTTTCCTCCAGGGGCCCAAGCAGATGCTTCCCTGCCTCACCGTTTGTGTTCTGATCCAGGCTCTTGATAACCAGTGAAATCTGTGTTGCTTTCAGACAAATTGGAGAAAACCTCATTGTCCCTGGAGGCATCAAAACCATCGATGCGCATGGCCTGCTGGTCCTGCCAGGCGGCGTTGACGTCCACACGAGGCTGCAGATGCCTGTCCTGGGCATGACCCCTGCAGACGACTTCTGCCAGGGGACCAAGGCCGCCCTAGCGGGAGGGACCACCATGATCCGTGAGTGTCTCCTGGTGTGCGGGGCACCCATCCCACGCCTTGTTCTACTAGCCAAGCTTGTGTGTTGTGGGAAGAGCCTTAAAATGGGACATTTTTAGGGGTCTGTTTCCCTTTATTACCTTTCAATCTAGGAAATCCTTGCATACTCTTTTGTTTTCCCCGTTCGCATTGTGAGTCATCTTGCCTTGGCCAGCTCTGGAATGCTCCTGGGGTTTCCACGGGAGCAAATGGATGTGTGCCCAGGAATTTATTATTTCCTGGGAAGCTGGCAGCTGGCCAGGGACTAGGTTTTCAAAACCAAAATGCCTTGTGCACGCGGAGGGGGTCGTGTTGTCTAAAACAGATACATTTGCTCCTGAGCCCCGCACCTCTGAAGCTTGGTTTGCACGAAGTCCCTGCCTGTGTCAAGAAGGAGGCTGTGTTTTTAGGAAAAGAATGGCAGAGATGCTCGCCCTCTGTTTAGTGCTGGCCCTGTGCTGGGCGGCAGCTCATATGCCGTGGGAGCTCGGCAGGCAAGCCCCACCTAGCAGCTTGCAAGGTGCATGGGCTTGCCTGTGGTGGACTTGACGGTGGTAAGCGCAGAGCCAGGACGGGACCCAGCCCCTGCTCTGGTGGCCTTGAATGCCGTCAGCTCCGCGGTGTGAGTGCAGGCGTCTCTGCTGTGGTTAACCCCTGGCCTCTCACGCCTAGTTGAACGCTGGCTGCACCGTGTTCGGGCTCTTTGGCTGCAGGTAACTCAGCTAACTTTTAGAAGTCACACTCTGCTAACCTGAGCAGAAGGAGGAGGAAGACCCTCCCTAGAAGGCTGTGAGGGTGGGCTGCGCTCACGAGGTGCTCTGCTGTGCATGGTGCACGGTGCCTTCTGTCACTGCTGCCTCCAGACCCTGGGCTACTTCGCAAGTGGTATTTAGCCATTACTCAACCACCAGGCAAAAAAAAAAGCCAACAATGATCCATTTTTTAGTTTGACTAAGGAGACTGGCCATTTTTGGCTACAGCTCATGTTCGTCACTGGTGGCCAAGGCTGGCCAGGACACCTTCGTGGTTGTCACCTGCTCGTGCCCATGCCGAGGCATCAGACAAGCCGTGGGGTGTCCCCGTGAGGATGGACAGATGCTACAGGTGCAAGGCTGGCCTCTGCCGAGCCGTGTGTCTTCCTCAGCCTGCCAGGCCCAGGCTGGAGCTGCCGAGGGACCGCGGGGTGGGGTGGCATACACTCCCACGGGGCCCTGGGCATGAGATCTGAGCGGTGGGAAGCAGGGGGGCCTCCATGAGGGGTGCACTGGAGGAAGGCACAGCGTGGGCCAGTAACCCTTGGGTGGGTGTGCCTTCTTGTTGGCCACCCCTCCTCTGAGCTCTTTCCCTGTGCCCAGGAGAGGCCGTGAGCAGTGTTTGGACCTTGGACCTGAGGCTGGGTGGGGGGAGTGACAGCGCAGCAGCCATGCACCCCTGGTCTCCCCAGGGGTGGGGGGGCGCTGTTGGAGGTACGTGTAGTCCGTGAGGCACAAGCGAGGGAGACCAGCCCTGGAAACCAGCCCCATGCCACCGCTCCGGGCAGGCTGCCCAGCTTCAGCACCATGGACGGCGCCCGCACCTGCCCCGCCCCACCCTGCCCTCCTCGGGCCCTCCAGGTGCGCCTCCCTCCGGTAGACACCTGTGTGGGAGGTTAAGACACCCTAACTGCCACCGGTGCTCCTTGGGGTGAATGTGTCCATCAGGGACTAGGGGGGCTCGAATCCGGCCCCTCTTCCTCTGCTCAGAGAAAGGCTGGGGGATGTGGGGCCGATGGGCATGTTCATGGTGGCAGCAGCCCCGCGTAAGGGGCCTGCGGCCTCTCCACTGCTCCCCAGGTGCACTTTCTGATCTCTCGGGAACGTGAAACCCGTCTCCCCTGGAGGCCAGGGTGGTTCCCAGTAACCGGAGTGGGGGCTCAGCTGACCGCAGTGCCCCCCACAGTGGACCATGTGTTCCCCGACATGGGCGTGAGCCTCCTGGTGGCCTATGAGCAGTGGCGGGAGCGCGCGGACAGCGGGGCCTGCTGTGACTACTCCCTGCACGTGGACATCCCCCGTTGGCACGAGAGCATCCGGGAGGAGCTGGAGGCCCTGGTCAAGGACAAAGGTAAGGGCATCTCCCGAGGCTGGCCTGGGGGCCTGGGCTTCCCTAGCCTTGGCTGGGAAGGGGCGCTTCCCTGGGGCCCCTGGCCAGGCTGGACTCTGCATCCGTCTGCCCCGGGGTGGGGGAGGTGTTTGGGAGTTGGGGAGAAGTTGGACATACTGAAGGTCTGTTCTACTTCCAGAGGATCCAGACGAGGAGGTCATCCACCTCTGCATCTGAGGGATGTGTCCTCTAGTTGCCCTTAGCTGTCCCAGTCCCCTTGTCTCCTGCCCCGGGTGAAGGACGAGGGCTGCACATCTTCCTAGACCTTGAAGGTCTTTTTAGGAGCAGAATGCTTTCAAACCCACAGTTCTCTATGCTGCCTGTGTTGCAACAACCAGTCGGGAAACAAGGCTTAAGCTCTTTTAATCAAAAGTCCTAAAGCTGAAACCGCATTAGAGTCTCAAGGCGGAGCTGATGTGTTAGTTCGGACCAGGCGCCCGTGGGAGGAGATCCGGGAGCAGTGGAGGCTCCTGGGCATCCGACCGACAATAGCCGAGCGTCTGACCCCTCTTGCCTCTCCTCCAGGTGTGAACTCCTTCCTGGTCTTCACAGCGTACAAGGACAGGTGCCAATGCACAGACGGCCAGGTGAGGGCAGGTGTTGAGAGGAGGGCACAGCAGGTGTTTCAGGCTGCCAGCAGGATGGACGCAGCCCCACACACCTCGTGTGCCCTCTTCCCAGATGTATGAGATCTTCAGCATCATCCGGGACCTGGGTGCCCTGGCGCAAGTGCACGCAGAGAACGGGGACATCGTGGAGGAGGTCAGGGTCTGGGTCCGGGTCCAGGTCAGGGTCTGGGTGCAGGTCCGGGTCTGGGCCCGGGTCAGGGTCCGGGTCCGGGTCCAGGTCAGGGTCTGGGTGCAGGTCCGGGTCCGGGCCCGGGTCCAGGTCAGGTTCCGGGCGGGCTGCCTGCAGGGTGGGCGGGGGTCGGTGAGGGGCAGGGGTGGCTCCTAGACACGCAGAAGTGAGCTCTTCATCCCACAGAGCCCGGGGTGGGGAATAGTGAATATATTCTGGTGAGTAGGTTGCCCAGAATCAGAAGGCAAGCCAGCAGGAGCCTGGGGGGCTTTTGGCCGTAGCAGATTTTTCATGATCATCACGCTTATCAGAAGTTCCCCAGAACCAAAATGTTGCTTTTGGGGGGCTGATATGGGGTTTCCCAGTGCCTTCTGCCCCTGTGGATGGAGGCCTCCCAAGCTGGACCTGTGTTCCTTCCGACCACTGAGCACATGTGCTGGTCCCGTGCCTGCCTCTTGGGCCCTGGGCTGTGGGGTAGGCACCCCCAGGTGCAGGTGCTGCGGGGTACCTGGGAGGTTTGGGGGCTCCTCACAGGGCCACACATAGCAGCACACCTCCCTGGCATTCCAGACCCACAGAGAAGCTTCCTGGCGGGTCAGGCTCAGCCCCATCCCAAGCTCGAAGGTGGTGACACCTGGGGAGGGCCACGTGGGGTTCCCAGGTAACTTGTCCACCTGCCCCGCCATGAGGGCATCGAGTGCTTCACGTGCCTCTCTGGTCCAAGGCCAGGCCCGGCGGCATGGTTAGGAGAATGTGGTGGGTCCAGCTCAGTACACAGGTGGGTGGGCAGAGCGTGCCTGGGAGACACCCCACCAATGCTGGGGAGTCTGGTTATTGGGTCCATGGCATTCTGCTTCTCCCGCATTCTTCACAGTGTAGCTTGGCATCCACATCTTCATTTATGCAAGAGGCCACTGAGGTACAGATCTTCAAGGGCAAGCTGGGGGAAGATGCAGTCTGTCCACCCCAACTGCAGAGCCCCCAGCACACCCCTGGGCGTGTCCTCACTGGTGGAACCCAGTATGGCAGGCAGGGTGCCCTCACCAAGCCCTGTACCTCATCTGTAATTTAGGGATCTGGGGTCACCCACCCTCTTCCTCCATTCTGAGTTCTCTGCAGTTGGTGATTCTGGGGGACCTGGTGGCCCAGAGCTCAGTTTAGGGGTGCAGGGCTCACGTGAGAGTCAGGGGGCAGGGCTAATCTCCGGGTCAGGGCTAACATGAGAGATTGGGGATCAGGGCTCACATGAGATGTGGAGGGCAGGGCTCATCTCAGGAGCAGAGCTCACGTGAGAGATGGGGGGTAGGGCTCATCTTGGGGGCGAGGCTCATGTGAGATGTCGGGGGCAGGGCTTATCTCAGGGGCAGGGCCTCTTGGGCATCACACCCAGACTGGGGCTCTGCAGGGCTCTGGCTGCACCTGGGCTGGAGTGTGTTGTCCTGTTGGTTTATTTAGGAGCAGAAGCGGTTGCTGGAGCTCGGCATTACCGGCCCTGAGGGCCACGTGCTCAGCCGCCCCGAGGAGGTAGGAGTTTGCCTGCTGAGAGCCACCCCAACCCTGACTGCACCCCAGACTGCCTCTGCACAGGGGCAGACCCTGACCCCATGGCGGGGCAGGGCTGTGATGTGCTTGTCCCCCTCTGGGAGGGGTGAATCAATGGGCCCTCCCCCCACTGGGCTCATGTCCCCCCATGACCACTGGTGGCCCAAGGCCTCTACTGAAGACCAAGAAGGCGGTGAGGACGGGCTCTGGGTACTGCTTGGGTCAACCCAGATCCTGGGCACTGAGCCACAGGCGGGGTCCTCAGTCATGCACGGTGCCCCCTCTGGGCCCAGGATCCAGGGGTGATGGTCAGGAGGAGGCCCAGGGCCCTGGCCCGCCTGAGCGACCCCCGTCCCCAGGTGGAGGCCGAGGCTGTGTACCGCGCTGTCACCGTAGCCAAGCAGGCCAACTGCCCCCTGTACGTCACCAAAGTGATGAGCAAGGGTGCGGCCGACGTGGTCGCCCAAGCCAAGCGCAGGGGTGAGTGCCAGGCCCTGGCCCCGCACGCTTGTGGGGGGAGCTCCTGGGGGTCAGGGGTCACGTCTCAGGACCGGGCGCTCGGCTGGCTACCCTGGGGCTCGGAGCAGACAGGCCCGAGAAGCAGGGGCTGCCCTGCCTGGCCTGGTGGGGGGTCCCGGGTCTGTGGCCCATGGGGGAGGCAGGCCCTCTACAGGCGGGGCCCAGTCTCCTGTCTCGTCCGGGTCGCAGCTGCTCACCTGTGGGCCCTGTTTGCCCGGAAGTGACAGAACTGGGCACATGTGCACGTGTGTCCTGCACGCACACGTGTGCTGTGTCTGTGTGAGTGTGGCGTGTGCGTGGGGGACGCAGAGCCCGATTCCATGTGTGATGGAACTTGGCCCCCCTGGGAGCCCCACATCACTGTTCGCTGGGTCAGGGTCTGCCCATAGAGCACCCCGCAGCTGGAGGAGGCAGGGGATACAGAGAAGAACTGGGGTCCACGGGGACAGGCCTCGGACAGGCAGGGGCGGGCAGAGCGGACCGTGTCTCCCCGCAGCCGTCGCCCGGCTGCTTCCCCGGCAGGCGGTGTGGGGGAGCGGGTCCGGAGGGGCCCCCCGCGTGGGAAGCTGTCCAGCGTTGGGAAATTGAGGGACAGTTGAGGGTTATCACCAGCACAGCGCCAGGCTCCCCACCCTGCCTGGGTCCTGGGGGGCATGCAGGCCGGCTGGGGCCCCTCTCACGGGTCTCACTGCAGGGGTGGTCGTGTTCGGGGAACCCATCACTGCCAGTCTGGGGACCGATGGCTCACACTATTGGAGCAAGAACTGGGCAAAGGCCGCGGCCTTCGTCACATCGCCCCCCATCAACCCGGACCCCAGCACTGCAGACCACCTCACCTCCCTGTTGTCCAGGTAGGGACCCGCTCCAGGGTGGCCCCGCTGTAGCCCGTGAGCTCCACACCCCCCCGCCCCCTGTCACCTCAATCTGCCAGCAGCTCCGACTTCTGCACAAACACTGGCCCAGGACGTCCCGGGCCGAGGCCCCACACTCATCTGCCCCGGCCCTCCTGTGCCCTACCCAGGGGTGGCAGCTCTGCCCAGCTCTCCCGGACACCCTCCAGCACCTGTGGGCTGTGCTGGCCGGGGAGGGGGACAGAGCCGACGGCGGCCTTTGCTGGCAAATCAGGCCACCGTGGACTCCCCCGACCCCGACTTTTCTCAGTGGGGACCTCCAGGTGACCGGCAGCGCCCACTGCACCTTCACCACTGCCCAGAAGGCCGTCGGCAAAGACAACTTCACACTCATCCCCGAGGGCACAAACGGCATCGAGGAGCGCATGTCTGTGGTCTGGGAGAAATGTGTGGTGAGTAGAGTGGGGGCCGCAGGCCATGCTCCACGCAGGTTGTCCGAAAGGGAGGCCACTGACCACTAAGCACTCCCTGTGCAGGGAGTGTGGGCTCCCTGGGGTGTTGCCGCCCCCAGGCCTGCCATCCAGGACTCCCGGACAAGCGGTTCTGGTCCCCCTGGAGGAGACCCCCGGCACTGTGAGGCAGCCAGGCCCTCCCCCAGATTCATGTCACCTGCAGAAAGCATCTGGGAGAGTGGGGTTCCTGTCTCCTGTGGAATTACACTCTGCGCTGCTAGTCTCCCCAGAATGGCTGAGATTTCCTCAGACTGCCTGTACCCCCAAACTCCAGCCCTGACCCCAGGCCTCTCTCACCGCCCTGCTTCCCTAGGCCACCTGGCCACCTGGTGGGGAGGGGCTGTCCTGTCCTTCAGGGGACACAGACATCGTCAGAACCTCACATTGACTGACATGCAGCGAGCACCGTGTTCGTGCGCAGCCTGAGAGGGACCTGGGAGTTCGCAGGTGGCGGCACCCTGGGCGCACGATCCTGACGCTGCTCGCTGCCTGGGGGACGGGTGCCCCCGTCCACACACAAGCCTGGAGCCTAGGACCCCCACCCCCCACCCCAACTTGGCTGTCTTGCTTCCCAGGCCTCAGGGAAGATGGATGAGAACGAGTATGTGGCTGTGACCAGTACAAACGCAGCCAAAATCTTCAACGTGTATCCAAGGAAGGGGCGAGTGGCTGTGGGCTCCGATGCTGACCTGGTTATTTGGAACCCCAGGGCCACAAAAATCATTTCTGCCAAGAGCCACAACCTGGTAAGAGAAGC
>NW_023270265.1:53016198-53047097 GCF_011800145.1 Mirounga leonina
GTCCGGGTCCGGGGGCAGGTCCGGGTCCCGCCCGGGTCCAGGTCAGGTTCCGGGCCGGGGCCGGGCCGGGCAGCCCTCAGGATGAGCACCCGCCCCTGCCCCACCTGCCCAGTTCCTCCTCAACCCCGGCCCTGCCGAGGTGACGGTTCTTGTCGGGGGTCCTCAAGCGGGCGCACGGCCTCCGAGGATGCGGTCGGCCCGCAGTGCGCTGAGGGGAACCGGGGCCGCAGCGCTGGGTGCCGGACGCTCCCCCCTGTCTCCCCAGAACGTGGAGTACAACATTTTCGAAGGCCTCGAGTGCCGAGGCGCCCCCACGGTGGTCGTAAGTCAGGGCAGGGTTGTGCTGGAGGACGGGAACCTGTGCGCCACCCCCGGGGCTGGCCGCTTCATCCCCCGGAAGACGTTCCCCGACTTCGTCTATAAGCGGATAAAGGCGCGCAACCGGGTAAGGCCGCGGCGGGGCGGCGGGGGCGGGGGGGCGGGCGGGCGCTTAGTAGCCGCTGTGTTACAAACATCAGTGGGCGCCGATAGGCTGCGGCGGAGGCAGCCCGGCTCCCCGTGCGCGTCCCCGTGCGCGTCCCCGTGCGCGTCCCCGTGCGCAGCCGTGCCCGTGAACACACACGCAGGGACTCGCAGTTTCCCCAACAGCTTTCGCGAGCTTGGAAGCTGTGAGTCCTCTTCCCTCTGCTGGGCTACGCACTGCGTCGTCGGGTGCCCCAGGCGTGCGTCTGCCTAGGCCCCCCCGCGGCACGTGACAGTGGCTCACGCACGCGCACGCACAGCACGCGTGGGTGGCTCACGCACGCGCACGCACAGCACGCACTGCTGGCGCACGCACAGCGCGCGTGGGGTGGCACGCGCACGCACAGCACACGTTGGTGGCTCACGCACGCGCACGCACAGCACGTATTGGTGGCACGTGCACGCACAGCACGCGTGGGTGGCTCACGCACGCGCACACAGCACGCACTGCTGGCGCACGCACAGCGCGTGGATGGCGCACGCACAGCACGCGTTGGGGACGCACGCATGCACACACGCACACGCACAGCACGCGTGGGTGGCTCACGCACGCGCTCGCACAGCACGCACTGCTGGCGCACGCACAGCGCGCGTTGGGGACGCACGCATGCGCACACGCACAGCACGCGTGGGTGGCTCGCGCACGCGCACGCACAGCACGTATTGGTGGCTCGCGCACGCACAGCACGCACTGCTGGCGCACGCACAGCACGCGTGGGTGGTGCACGCACAGCGCACGTTGGTGGCTCACGCATGCGCACGCACAGCACGTATTGGTGGCTTGCGCACGCGCACATACGCACGCACGGTACGCACAGGGCTGCTTTACGCAGTTTCGTAGAAGGATGGCGTCTGAATCCGGAGCAGGGCGGGCCGGGTCAGGGGTCTAACGCGCAGACACACGGGGTCTCAGGTGCTGAGGGCCGCGCAGCTGCTCCCCGGGAGGGACGTTGAGAAGGCGGCCCCGCCGGCCCAGGTGCGGCGTCCCGGCCGGAAGGCCCGGCATCCCCAGCCCTCCCGCTCGGTGGGGTGGGGGGCCCGGGGCACCACGTACCACCGGCGCACGGAGGGGTGGAGGGCTCCCGGGCCCTCGCCCAGGGTGATCGGGGGAGTGTGGACGCAGACCCAAACCCTTGGGGCTCGAAGCCCCACACTTGCCGCTCGGTGGTGCGCCGCCACCCCGTGGTGACCGCCCCGGGGCTGGCCACCGTCCTGAGTCGAGACACGAACCCCAAGGGAGGCGCCCACGGGAAACACGAGCACACGGGGCGGCTTTGCTTCGGTTCGCGGCCCGTTCGTCTGTCGTGGGGGCTGCAGGGAAAGGTCTCTGGCCTTGGGGCCACTTTCAGGGAGACCCAGGGCCGCCTCCGGGTTGGAGTGGGGGCTCTTCTGGGGCCACAGAACCGTGGGTCCTGAGGAGGCAGGGGCTGTCGCGGCTGGGTTTCCGTTCCCAGAAGAGGCCACCTGCTCAGGGCTGCCCGTCTGAGTGGTGTCCTCCAGCCAGGGCACTGCCGCCCAGCCTCGGGGGCAGGAGGAGCTGTGTGCACGTGTGTGGGCACGGGGACGTGTGCGTGCAAGTGTGCAGGTGGACGCGGGGAGCCCTGGGCTCTGGAGCCCGACCGAGGGGGGCCCGTGGGGCGGAGCACGCTCAGCCCCCCTCACGCCCAGGCCCCTCGGCCCTGCAGCTGGCGGAGATCCACGGCGTGCCCCGAGGCCTCTACGATGGGCCCGTCCATGAGGTGATGGTGCCTGCCAAGCCGGGGGGCAGTGCCCAGGCCCGTGCGTCCTGCCCAGGGAAGATCTCGGTCCCACCCGTGCGCAACCTGCATCGGTCGGGGTTCAGCCTGTCTGGTGAGTGGAGCGGGGCGGGGGGCGCTTTGCGGGGGCATCCGCAGGGGCAGGAGGGCCCCTGGGGTCACAGGTACCAGGGCTCAGCCTGTCGGGGGGCGAGCTCAGCAAGGCTGCGGACTCCATCCACAGCCACCCGCAGACTGGGCAGGGTGGGGACTGGGGGCAGAACATGCTTCCGCCTGCCCTCCCGGGGCCCAGGCCCGGGGTGTGGACCCGTGGGGAAATCCTGTCCTGCCCCGGCGTCCACCCGAGTGGCCGCAGTGACCCCCACCTTGCACCAGCCATGCTGAGGAGAGGGCTGTCACTCTGAGCCTAGGGGTGAGCGTGGGATGCCTCTGTGGGAACCTGAGTGCCACGCGGGGTCCAGCCCCTCCAGTCTCAGAGTTGCATGTGAGGCACATAAGGAAGGGGTCGATGAGCCCATGGGGATCTATGGGGATGCTTTGGAGGGCTCAGGTGGCCCGGTGTGCCGGCCGCTGCTTGGGCCTGTGGTCGGGGTCCTGGCACGCTGTGTTCCTGCAGGTTCCTGCAGCGGCCCTGGGCCCCAGGTCCTCCCTGCAAACCAGAGCCAGACCCTCCCTCTTCCTGCCCCCGATGTCCTGGCCTGACCGCCCTCTTGGGTGACAGTCCCTGCTCGCTCCCTGGACACACAGGGCCTGGCCAGTTCCCCCTGGAAAGCCAGGGACGTCTTAAAAGCCAGGGCAGCCTTCTCCGGCCACGGGGCTGAGACCCACGGGCAGGATGAGCAGGCCTGGCCCCCGGCCGCACTTCCTGGGCACCCCTGCCTCAAAGTGGGAGCATCGGCGGGTCGCCTCCTCCCTGCACCAGGCTGTCCGCGGTGTGGGTGCATGGGGACGCGGCAGCCACCGCCGTGGTCACAGCTGCAGCCAGTGCGGCCGCGCCCCTGCCCTCACACCCGCCTTTTCTGCAGGGTCTCAGGCTGACGACCACATTGCCCGACGAACGGCTCAGAAGATCATGGCCCCCCCCGGCGGACGTTCCAACATCACCTCGCTGTCCTAGGCGTCCCCTTGGGGCCGTCCCACAGGGCAGCAGCTGGTGGGGGCCGCTCACCTCACTTAGCTCTCCCTTTGTTGAATTTACCTGAAAGGTGCTTGGCCTCACCTTCCCCCCGAAACTCCCCTTTTGGGGTCCCAGGTCTTGTAGGAGGAGCCCGTGCAAGGAGAGGAGGGTTTCACTGCCAGGTTGAGGAGGCTGGAGGTGGTGGCCCTGAAGGACGGCCAGATGCTGCACGAAGGCAGGGCTGCCACCCCGGCCAGGCCCACCACAACCCCCGGGCCCTCACAGATGCACAGATAGCGGACCAGGCTGCAGGTTCAGGGTGCTTGCTCCCTTCTCCCTGTTGTGGATCACTGCCCTGCAAAACCCCGGGCCTCCCGCCGGCTCCTCTCCCTGTCCGCTTGGCGTGGGGGGAGCACCCACGAGGCTTCAGGGACCCATCGGGAACTTAGCGAAGGGCGGCCTTGTTTGTACACGTTGCCAAGGACCAAACTTGGCCCGCGTAGTTGCCTGTCTCCAGGGGAGTCTTAGGATCCTTTAGCTGAGATGCTGTCCTTTTACTACTAAGTGTGCATTGCAGTAGTTGGTTAGAGCAGTGGTTTTGTGCGTTGGGGACAACTGTAGCCGGCAAGCTGCATGCCCCCCGCAGCCCCGACGGCGGCCTGCACCCCAGGCCCCCGGGAATCGCGTCAATTAAAGGCGTCCAGATGAGAAGCTGCTGGTGTGTGGCCCTGACTTCATTTTCCCACCAGCGGCTTATGCGTGGGGCCCTCAGGGACATTCCTGCTGGCTGCACGGCTGACCACCCCCGGGGACAGCTCTGCTCCACCTCTGGGCAGGGAAGGGGCAGGGCTGGTGCTTCATCTCAAGGAAGGGGGCCTGGGAACCGTGCCTGAATCCAGGCCTGCTGGCCAGACGCAGCCAGACAGAGGGATGCTGGCGTGACCCACGGCCAGGCGCTCCGAGAGAGAGGGTTGGGCTGGAGGACCTGCACCCACATTCCGACCAGATGGGCCAGGAGGGTGTGGCCCTGGCCTGAGGCCTGTGCCTGCGCCCCCCAGGGTTCTGACCCAGGAGAAGGAGCTGCTGGGCTGGGCTGGCCTCTCCTGCTTCGTAGAAATGGCCCCAGTTCTGCTCCCAGGTGTGGGATGTTCCCAGAGGGTGTCTTCGCCCTGGGAGCAGGGTGTGCATGGTCACTGGGAAGAAGTGCTGGACGGGTCAGGCAAGGTCCCCCACACCTCGCACTGCCAGGTACTCCAGTACCTGTGCTGACGTCCATTCCCAGTGGTGACCAGCTGTGTCCTCTGGGGGGACACGGACAGCTCCACCCTTGAATCCGGGCTTCTGGTGAAGCTGCCATGGTCCAGGGCAGCCCCTGAAGGTCCAACCTGGTGGTCCCCGTGTACCTGCTAGCCCAGATCTGTTGGGTCAGTGTGACCTCACAGCCAGGTTTCTGGGGCTCTGCTGGGGCCCGTGTCCGGGTCCTGGTGAGACATGATCACGGAGCCAGGCCACACCCACATCCTTGCTGCCAACGCAGGAAACAGGCTTGAACTCAAGACTTGAGCTGACCTCAAGAGTCGGACGCTTAACCAGCTGAGCCACCTGGGCGCCCAAGATTTACATATTTTTGCAAAACCGTAAACCTCTTTCCCTGTTCCAATCTCCAACATCACCAGATCTGTCTCCATCTAGAACCTCCTCTGGGGGTTGGTACCACCCCCACAGGGCATCCTGCAGCCGCCCTGGACCCTGGTTTCCCACTGGTGACCGGAGCCCTGAGTCCCCACATGAGTACCTGGGGTTGCGTTTCTCACTGCCCGGCCCTCAGCAAGTGGGGCAGCGAGCCTGCCTCCTCCGCCCGGGCCAGCCAGCTCCTCACAGGACCTGCGGTGCTGCTTCTGGTTCTGCGGCAGGCCCGGCCTCCACCCCGCCCCCCCAGGGCGCCCCCACCGCAGCCGTGGGACTGTGGGAGCCGCCCGGCCCGCGGACAGGCCTGTGCACCCCGCAGCTGCGGGCACGCGACACACAACACAGACACCGAGCAGCTCTTACGTCGTGATGCTCAGAGGTGAGAAATCTACAGAAACACGGCAGAAGTATCTCTATAAAAACACTCTTCATCTCCCCCTCCCCCGGACGCACAAGCCTGAGTGGCCCCCAGGGAGCCCGTGAACGGTGTCCGTCTGCCCACAGCAGGGCCGGCGCCCATATGTACAGCTGGGGGTGCTGGGACCTCTGTGACTGCCGGGAGTGGGTCAGGGGGCCACCAGGAGAGGCCATGGGCCTCCTGCCACAATTGCCGGGAACGGAGCCGCTGGGGAGGGGGGCACCCAGCCTGCTTGCCCACCCCTCGGCCACACTGACAGCCTCCGGTTGCCCTATGCTGACGAGAGCCAGTGGGCAGGCAGCCCGTCCCAGGGAAATCAGGGCCAGGGTGCAGTGGGGCCACCGGCCGGGTCTGTGCTGGGAGGAACTGGGCTGCTTGGCTGGGAACGTCCACGCGGGGCCTCTGCCCGCCGCCTGTCCTGTCCTGCTGGCCGACCGAGTCTCCAAAGCAACTGGCGTTAACTCTCAGTGAGGCGGGAGGGGCAGATGGAGCCGCACATGGGCCCCGCGGGGCGCGCCCCCTCCCGGTCCTCCGCAGCATCCCCGGCCTCGGGGGCGGGCAGGGGCTCGCTCGCGGAGTCCTGGCTCTTCTTCAGCCTGGTGGGGAAACACAAGGAGGGGCTCTCTGCAGCCTCATCAGCAGCCCTGGGACGCTTCTGGCCGGCACCCAACTTGTCCGAGGACTCACGGGATGGGTCCCCCGGGAACACTGCTGGACCTCATGTCCCTGCAGGCGCCACGGGGAGCTGAGAGCGATGTCCAGCCCAGCAGCGCCCTGTGTGACCACTGAGGCCCCAGGCTCGAGCAGTGGGGCTGGTGAGCCAGAAGCTGAGGACACCTAGTTTAAGTGCATTCCTGTGCATCAGCAATTTTGGAACAAAGCTTTGCAGAGAGCTTGACCGAGTCAGTTCTCACTCAGGCCTCTGACCTCCAGGATGGAAGCCAGTGCCCTAAACCAGTGCCCACACATTGTCCTGGTCACTGAGGCAGGACAGAGCTCAGAGCTGCCTCCTCCAGGAAGCCCTCCGTGCCTCACCTTGCCACTCCTCTCCTGGGCCCACTGTGCTGGGCTTCCTCCCTCCCCTGCAGCAGGTGGTAGCGATCTGTGGCTTGTCATGTCTTCCTGCCCCACAGTCCCTGGCACTCGGTAAGGGTTTATGGAATGCATGAGGGGTAGCAGTTCATGCGACTCTGCAGGACCGCGAGTCATCGGCCCGTCTGGGCAGAGCACCGAGGGTCTCCCCAGGAGATTCTGGCAGTTAGACCCCCCCATATAGAACTGAAAGTTCCCAAGGAGCCCTCCTGCACAAGCCTGAGCTGGGGCCTCCCACCCTCTGCCCCTAGGGCTGCTGCCCTGAGGCCCCAGGAGGGTGGGAGTCCACTTCCCAAGCCCCCTGATGCCTCGTGGCTGCTGGGGCTCAGGACCTGTG
This sequence comes from Mirounga leonina, assembly GCF_011800145.1. Classification (NCBI taxonomy): domain Eukaryota; kingdom Metazoa; phylum Chordata; class Mammalia; order Carnivora; family Phocidae; genus Mirounga; species Mirounga leonina. The sequence continues at coordinate 53,023,131 of NW_023270265.1, forward strand.
TGGCCCAGAGAGCCTCAACCTCCTCCCTGCCCGCCGCTGCCCACCCCCAACACACTCACTTTTCTCTGTTAAAAATCACAAAGTCTTGCTGGATGGCATCAAGGCAGTCCTGAAGGTAGTCATTCTCCTATTAGTCAGAAAAACATACCGATGAGTACAGTGGATGCTCTGAGGCTCCCTCGCATCCCCTCAGGGGGTTCCTGAGCTTGCCTCCCTCCCCACCTCTCCTGTGGCCTGCACCTGAGGCTTTCTTTGGAGACCTGCTTTCAGGCTGCTGGAGGAACTGCCCGGGCAGCCAGAGCATCTGGGGCTTTGCATCTCCTGGGTGACCTTAGCCAGCGACCAAAGGATGCCCAGGTTGGAAGCTCCTGCCTCAGGGTGGGTGCTGACACGGAGACAGTGTCTGCAGGATGAAACTTGGCCAGAAACCACACCTGGCTTCACTCCCTCCCCTCCTTGCACCAAAGCCAAGGCTGTGGGAAGGAGGGAGCTGGACCCCGGAACCTGGGAGGGCCTCTGAGTGGACATGGGTGGGCACATTAGCCCCGCGATGTGCCCGCACCTTCCAGCCTGCAAGAGGCCCCCCTGCCACGGGAGGAGAGCAGCACCTCTCCAGGCTCCTGCAAGTGGCACAGAGCAGCTCCCCCAGATCTGCTTCCACCTGCCCTCCTGGCCTCTGAACAGTCCTGGTCACCAGCAGCACGGCCAGTGTGGGACCTGCTACGGTCAGAAAGCCGCTCCCTGCTGTGGGAGGACAGCCTGGGTGAGCACCCGAGGGCTGTGGGAGGGCGGGGTGTGGGCTATGCAGTTGCATGAGGCATCCTCTCATGACCGGGGAGCTCATTCCCTGGCAAGACCCCTGGAGTGGGGTCTAATAAGCTGCAGGGAGGCTCCTGGAAACTTGGAAGACATGATGGCCTAGAAGATTCCAGAACAGCCTGGGGCCAATGCTAAGGGGAGCTCAGTCTCAAGAGAAGTGGGCAGCTAGAATGGGTCGACAGACTCAAAAGAGTCAAGAACCAAGGACCCTTCAGATGACCATGTTCTCCTGGAGGCCCCAAAGGACATTCCTTTCAGCAAGGTGCTAAGGAATGAGCTGGTGAGGGTCACGGCACCATGGGGCAGCTCAGCGCTGCCTGTTTTCTAGAAACCATGGTGATGATGGCATGTGGGAACGGCAGAAGCCTGGACCTAACTTAGCCGGACCTAACCAGGTGGGAGTAACCAGGGTCACGGCAGTGGGTTTGCAGTGACAAGCAGGTCACCTCCAGCCCCGGGATCCAGTGATGTCCGGCGGGTCACAGACTGCCCCTGGGGGTCGGAGAGGTGGACAGCGAGTGCTCAGACACGCGCATGCGCACGCACGCGCTCGCACATAGGCAGTGAGATCAAAGGTACGAGAGCAGAAGGCTGTCATCAGCAACCTTGATGGAAATCAGTCATTTCCCGAGCGTACCCCTGAGCACACCTGGGGAAGGGGGAATGCCGGCCTTCGGAGGTCGGTTGGATGCAGGGTCTGCTGGGACACCTGGCCACGCCCACCTCACCGGGGCGGCGACCCCAGCCCCACCGCGTGGCTGTCGCCCCGCCGCCAGCCGCCGAAGGCACCAACAAGGTGCACTCGTGGCATCCGGCAGAGCCTCGCGGCCGTGGGGAGCAGCTTCTGTGGTGGAAGAGAAGGTCCTGCTCCCTGACCCAACAAAGCAGCCTGGTCCTGATAAATCACAAGCCCGCGTCTGCGGCGGAACGGCAGTCCACGACTTCAAGTCCGCACCTTTGCCTTCGAACGTTCAGGGCACAGGGACGCCGCTCCCTGTTCTCTTCCCGCCCCTTGGCAGGCCCGGCCCCTGGCTTGTGGCAGACGGCGGGGGCCACAGCACACGTGACCCCGCGGCCGCTCCAGGCGCAGCGGCTGAGCGGGAGGCAGGGTCCTTTTGCCGCACCGGTCACGCATAGCGCTGGGGTGTGGCTCGCGGCCTCCGGGTGGACGGAGGCGTCCTCTCTGTGCCCCCCACAGGAAGGACGAGGACCGGACTGCAGTCACCCGAGGTGGACCGTGGCACTTCCGTGGCCTTGGCCCAAGGCCGGCTTACCCTCCCGGTCCCTGTCACGATGGAGCCAGAAAGAGCCTCGCTCGTCTGACGTTCGCGGTCCTGCGCCATGCTGGTGGTGATGGTAACTAGATGGGGGGCAGGAGGCGGCACGTCCTCCAGATGTCCTTGTCCACATGCGGCCACGGTGGGGGGATCAGGCGAACTGTGCCCGGCCCTGAGTGGGCTCCAGGCGCCCCCAGCCCGAAGCTCCTCACACTGGTGGTCAGCGCCCACTGAAGACTGGAGGCCAGCACCCGGCATGTGCAACTCTGTCCTCTGCAGTCACTGCCCTGCCACCTTGGCCTCCCCAGAGGAGCCACCACCCTGGCCAGGTGACCGGCTCCACCATCAGGGACAGGGCTCCTGCTGATAATAAATGGACGAGTGCACACACTCCCGCCTGAGAAACGATGCGCCCAGGGCTCTGAGCTCTCGGGCGAGGGTCCGCGTCACGCCAGGAGGGGAGCGACTGACACACAGACCCCCAGAGGAGCAGGTGCGGGTGGGGAGGTACATGAAGGGACACGGAGGGCGGGAGCGGCCAGGGCTGTGGTCCGTCCTGCTAACTGTGCTCATGTTGGTTTTCGCAGGAAGCCTGAGGCTGGTTCCAGAACTATCCAGGGCACGGTGGGAGCGGGTGGTACCGAGGTGGGCCGCACACACCACGGGGTGCACAGAGCACCCCCTTCCATGGCTGCGTCGCGTGCGTCGGCAGGAAGCCTTGTGCTGTGTCTGTGCGTCCGTCCTGCTCTGGGCGCTCTCCTTCCAACGCCCACACTTGCACCATTTGGCCCTCGGCCAACACACACATGGTCGGAAGGCCGCAGAACGCATGTCCCTCCTGCCCCGTAGCTGATGGCCGTGGGGGCTGGGAGATGAAAGCCAGCATCCTCGAAGTGTGGCCGACACGCCAGGGTCCCTGGAGGGTCAGGCTGAAGCCGCTGTCCACGGGACTTTGACATCCACCCCCCGGGGCGTATTTCCTGAATAAACCCTTTGGATGAATCCCTGTCTCCAGGCAGACGTCTGTGGGGCCTTAATGAGCACTGATACCCCAGCTGTGACCACAGAGCGGACCCCAGCTGTGACCACAGAGCGGACCCCAGCTGTCGCCCGCGGAGCCTGCGGCCAGGCTCCACTTGTAGCCAAAAACAGACCCGGGAAGCAGCTCAGATACACTTCCCAAACCTCCTGCAATTCACCGAAAACACAAGGGACCCAAAGCAGCCGAGCGATCTTGAAAGAGAACAAAGCGCAGGACTCACGGTTCCTGATCTCGAAGCGTACTACAAAGTTACAGCCATCAGGACAGTGCGGGGCTGGCACGAGGAAGACGGACAGATCAATGGGGTAGGATCGCAAGTCCATAAATAAGCCCTTACTTTTGGCGGATTAATGTTTGAAAAGGATGCCAAGCCGTTCAATGGGAAAAGAAAGGTCTTTACAACAAACAGCGCTTGAACGAGTGCATCCACATGCAAAATTTCGACCCTGGACCCCAACCTGACGCTATCCGTAAAAATGAACCAAAGCGGACCCCAGAGGTAAAACTACACAACATTTAGAAGAAAAGGCAGAAGTGAATCTTCGTGGCCTTCGGTCAGGCAGCGGTCTCTTAGGTAAGATGCCAGAAGGAAGAACGAGAGAGCAGAAGTGGACACCCCGCGCTTCACCAAAGTCCAACGCCTCCGCGAACGACACCTCCCGCAAAGAGAAAACCCACAGAACAGAATGCTTGCAGTGCCTCTGATAAGGCCCTTGCCTCAGGACACGCACACGACTCTTAGCAATCCCCGCAGGACCAAGGAGCGTGGCTCGCCTGCTTCCGCGGAGGGGCTCACAGTGCCCACCCCACAGCCACAGCAAAACAGCCCACCTGGAAATGGGCGGGGCCACACCTGCAATTCCAGCTCCGCACACCAGGGGCCGCCACCAGCTGCCGGGCCCCACTGCTCCCCAGGATCCAGGCACCCCAGGGATGCCCGCAAACCTGCAGCCCTGCAGGGGGCGACACCCACCTCCCGCCTGACCCTGTGCCGGGGAGCAGGTGTGAGGAGGTGACACTGGGCTGGGGGCCTCCGCCGGCTCAGACGGGTCCAGGGGTGGAAGGGGGCCACCAGTGGCTTACAGGGTCACCACTGTGACCCCTGTACCTCCAGGTGCTTCTGAGTACCAGCTGTTCCCGGGGCACAGGTGCAGGATTGATCCCATGCCCACAGCCTGAGCTCCCCAGGAGCGCCCCCACCCTCCTGGGGCAGGAGAGGGGTTGCTGTGGGTTACACTGTGTCCCTCCCAGACTGACATCCTACCCTGCAGCTCCCTGGAATGTGACAGAGTCAGGTTAGGAGAGGGTCATCTGGGGTTAGGGTGTCCCTGTAAGAGGAGACACACACAGGGAGAGTGTGGGAGACCCAGGAGCAGAGCTGGGCATGATGCGTCCCCAGCCCGAGCACCACAGCCAGAACGGGAGGGATGTCACCTGCATAGGAGAAGGACGAGCGGGGCTCAGGTCGGGGGGGGCCCCTCAGATCAGGGTAAGGCAGGGAGGACCCCGCACCAGGCCCGTCACTCACCGACTGCGAGCTGTCCCTGCTGCTGTCCCGGGACCTGTTCTTGGCCAGCCGCTTCTTCTTCTTGTGCAAAGGCCTGGACTCCAGGATCATCTCCTCCAGCTCGAAGGTGGGGTCGCAGTGAAGGCGGCCTTTCTGTGGGGGGGACAGGAAGCTCAGCCCTGCCTGCCGGTGGGCCCACACCTGCCCAGAGCCGCTGCCCATCGCCTGCCAGGCTTACATTGGGCACGAAGCCCGGCGCCACCTTCTTCTCACTCAGGTCCTGCCACAGCACGCCAGCCAGTGACGGGGCTGCCTGCATGTCCTGCAGGCTGGACACTCGGTGCTTGGGGTCCACAGTGAGGAGCTGGAACAGGGCCCACGTCAGACGGTGCCCAGGCCCAGCACGATCCTGGTGCACAGAGCTGACCGCCTGACCTGGGGCCAGGGTACCCCAGGGAGGCCTCACTACAAGGATCTCAAGGGTCAGGCAAGGAAAGGGGGCACCTACCTCGGGTCAGTGCAGTAATGTGGCCAAGGGGACAACCTGGCCAAGCCCCTGGAACCCAAGGCCAGCAGAGGCCAGCAGAGGGCATGTGGGGTGCCCAGGGACATTCTACTGCGATTCACCAGCAGGCAGCAGCCTCAGCCTGGCTAGCTGCAGGGAGGGCCACAAGGTCCTGGGCACAGCCCCTAGGGAGCCCCAGGGCGCCCTGTGTGACCAGGTCACGCAGGCTGGGTGTCCCCCCACATGCTGTCCTTCCTCCTAGAGGAAAGGAGGTAGACCTATCTGAGGCTTCCCCAAGGCGTGAGGCTTGGCGCATGGATGGTCCCCGCTCCCTGTTTGGGTCTCTGGGGGCCAAGGCCTCACTGCGGGAACCACCTGGGCAGGTGTGGGCAGAACTGTCAGCAGAGACTGGGTGGAGAGCCCCCTGGGGCCCGGGAGAGGCCTCTGGCTGCTCGGCTATCATTCCGGGGCGAAGGTCTCCAGCAGGGGTGAGGGCACGTGGAGGAGGGCCCTGTGGGCCGGGAGCCAGAGCCGGCTGAGCCTTGCGTGTCCAGCAGGCTCTCCCACGCCCGGTCCTGAGCCCGGAGGCACCGGTGTGCTCCACGTGGGGCTCCCTGAGTGGAGCGCGGTGGGGCCAGCCCAGACCTGCACCCCGGCTGGAGACGCTCGGAGAGCATCTCCAGGTCCCTGCCAGGCTGCGGTCCCCTGGGCTGCCGCAGCCGCACGCTCAGGCCGTGGGAGGTGCAGGGGGCTCTGGGGTCTTCTCTGGGTGCTGCTGGAGCTGCGGCCAGCTCATCTCCGACAGAAGGACGGGCTAGAGGAGGCCGGAGCACGGCGTGGGTCCGGCTCCCAGCCCACACGTGCCCTCCCCCCAGCACGCCTGACACGGTGACCTGTGCCTCAGTTTGGGCATCTGTGAAATGGGGTGATCATCGTGGGGATTAGGTGAGCCAACGGGCACGTGGGCTTCAGCTCACAACCAGTGCTCGGCAAAGAGCCTGTGGCCGGACGGGCCGTGGGCCTGGGGGGGGGGGGGGGGGGGGCGGCCCCCCCCCGCCGGGGGGGGCTCACCTTCCGCAGCAGGCCTACCATCCCCTTGGACCAGGTGGGCACGTACTGCACGCTCGCCGTGCTGAACAGCTGCACCAGGGACTCCACGGCGTTGCTGGAGTGGATGTCGTAGGGCCTCTGGGGGGGGAGGCAGTGCTACACCAGGTGCCCACCCCCACGCCCAGAGGCACCTGCGGCGGTGACCACCCCCAGCGCAGGCACAGCTCCCAGGGGGAGCCCGGGGCCGGGAAGGAAGCACGTCACCCCTGAGAAGGCCTGGGCCTGGGTGGGTGGGCCCTGAGGCCAGGAGGGGTGGGCGGCGTGGCTCAGGGTGCAGGGTCTCGGAGGCCCCATGACGGGGTGGCCACCAGGATGACCCCCACAGGAAAGTCCCAAGAAGGCCGACCTGCTGACAGGTCTCTGACCTGCCCACGGCCCCAGGGGACCCTCGGGGGCTTCCACTCCTGCACCTGCTCAGACAGTCTCTCTCCATGGAGACGCTCCACTGAAAGCATACATCCACGGAGCGGGCGGCTGTCCCTGAGCACCCATGGGGGGGGCAGCCTCATCCTTCCCTGGGCACTCGGGCCACCGCTGGGGGACACAGCCAGCTCAGGGTCCGGGGCCAGCTCCTTACCCATCCACGTAGCAGCTCGTAGGCCAGCACCCCCACTGACCACCAGTCCACCTCGAAGGAATAGCCGCTCCCACCACTGACGAAAGACTGGAAGATCTCCGGAGCTTTCCAGGAACGGAGAGGTAGCTGAGTATCCTGGACCCACAGGCCCCAGGCCCCCTCCTCCACTAACTGCCTGGGGGCCCCTCCTCCCCCAGGTGTGGGCTGTGGGATCAAATTGGCTGTGCTTAGCAGCCTGCCTCCGTCCCACACCGTCCTGTGCCTTCAGGGGAGTGACCTGAGCCCCCCTCCCCCCCGGCCTGGGTCGGACACAGCACGCCCAGCAGTGGGCCCGTGGCCTCGGCTCACCCATGTACGGCTTGGTCCCAGCTAGTGCGGTGGCCCGCTCCCCGTCCTTTATGATGGTGGCGATGTTGAAGTCGGTCAGATGCGCATGCCCTGTGAGCAGAGAAGACAATGCAAGTGTCCCAAGGGCTGGAGACGCATCCCATGGGCGAGGCGCACGCCCCCACGTCCAGCCTCACACAGCCTCGGCTCACCTTGCTCATCCAGCAGGATGTTGTCGGGTTTGACGTCCCTGTTGAGGGAGCAGGAAATGGGGAGATGGTCCAGGAGCCCCGTTCGTGCCTTGCAGTCCCTGGCAGGGTGGGGCGTCCCCTCAAGGGCCCCTCCCCACTCAAGGCAGAGGCCCCAGAGACCCAAGTGGGCCTTAAGAAGTTGCCACCTGGCAACATTCTGACGGAGCCAGGTTAAACTAGCTATCCTGGTCCTGGGGCTGGGGACGCCTCCAGCCCCCCACCTGTTGAGGCCAGACAGACCCGGGAGAATGCACTGGGACACAGGGGTGCTGGAGCCTCCGAGGACAGATGCAGAGCCCCCTCACCCGCACCCCCAGGCTGGCCCCTCTCCCAGAGCCCTGGGGCTGCACCGAATTGATGATCTGGGTCTCTGCCTTCCACCAGCTGGCCTCAGGCCTCACCTTGCCTGACTTCCAGGTGCTCAGTCAATGTTTCGTGCCTGAATCGTAACCAGATAACAGAATCCCCCAGGGCAGAGATGCAGAGATCCCACCCATCCAACTTGATAATACACCACATGCATTTGCTTGTTTTGTTCTCGGGTACAGCTTTATCTTCCTAACTTGCTTTCAGCTAATGTTAAAATTCGTTTCAGTCCCCAGGGGCATGGCAGATGAGCAAATGGCCTCTGCTAGGTGGTGGCCGGGATCCCACAACTGGACAGACCGGATGAAGGGGACCCCCATCCTGGCTAGCCGGGGGCTGCTCGCACAAGACCCACCCCCAGGGGGGCATCAGGTGCACAGCTGTGGGGCTGGCCTGGAGCCAGGCGCTGATGGGCCCAGGTGCTACACCTGAGGGCGGTCTGCAGGCCAGGGGGTGGGCAGCCCATGCAGGAGCCTGTCCAAGTTCTGCAGGTGGACTGGCCTAGGCAGGCGGCCCAGCTGTCCGGTGTGCACACACCTGTGGATAATGTGCTGGCTGCGCAGGTAGTCCAGGGCCAGCGCCATCTCGCAGATGTACAGCTTCACCGTGTCCTCGGAGAACTGGACGTTCTGCTGCAGGTGGTAGCGCAGGTCCCCGCCCAGGAGCAGGTCCACCACCATGAACATGTCCTCCTCGTCCTGGAAGGAGTACCTGAGGGCACCGGGGGAGAACGTGGCACACGCATGACAGGGGAACCGAGGTCACAGCTCCTGCCACACCTGATGAACCATCTAAGGGCTTGGGTACCCCCACCTCCCACGGGCACTCCCCAGGAGCAAGGCCCTGCCCAAGGCACTGACTCTGCCTGTGCTCAGGAGCTGCTCTGAGCCAGGACCCTCAGGAAGGACAGAGCAGCCGGTCCTGATGGGAGGCAGCCCAGTGGGGAATAGAGATGCTGGGAGTGACCAGTGGAGAGAACACAGCATCATTTTTGGCCATTTCCCTGCTGCTCCTCTTCTCTAAAAAGGGGATAAAAACATCTGCCTTGGAGGATTGTTAAGGAATGGAGACCACAAGGCAAAATGCTCAGGCAGTGCTGCACAAGGGACCAGCTTCTAACAATGGTGGTGATGGTGATGATGGTGGTGATGGTGATGGTGATGATGATGGCAATAACAAAACAACAGTTTAAGGATCTCCTTCCACTTTGTAATTTCTTTTGTGAGCTCTCAGAGGGAACTCTTATTGTTAAGCAACTGGCTCTTTCAGAATGACGTTACAAAGAATTGACTTTTTTATGTGCTATTCCTCTGCCTGCCCACCAGAAGCCACCCTGCCCTCATCTCAGGGACAGGTGGCCTGGGGAGGGGGATATGGGACCAGAGAGCAAAGGGACTTGGAATGCCAGGCTCCAGGACAGGTCATGAGTCCTGGGGAGCAGTGGACGAGAGCAGATGGCCTCCCACAACGGAAGGTGAAGCTGCAACGGCCCTGTGCTACCCGGCCCTGGGATGGTGGGAGGCAGGCCAGCCTGTGCAGATGGGGTCCTGGCTGCAGCAGGGCGGGAGGGGAGGAGTAACTGTAACAATGGCTCCCATCCTGCCTCACCTGGGTGGAGCACTTTGCCTGTATAGATGCACCTCCTGTTCTGCACTGGGGACCACTCTGACCTCTCTTCCACTGAAGAGGTGACTGCGGCAGGGTGGACAAGTTCAACCCAGGAGCCCATGTCCTGGCCACTAGGCACCCTGCCTCCCCAAGAGAGGCCCAGACGGCCTGGGAGGGAAGCTAAAGCCCCCATGTTGGGAAATCCCAGGTCTTCCTTCTTGACAAGCCTCCATGCCGTGTCATGGTTGAGGGTCAACCACAGATAGCAACCCATTCCTATGAGGCTGCAAGCAGGTCGTTTACACCGCACTCAACTACCACCCTAGCGGAGCAGTCACCACCTTTGAGGACAAGGGCTCTGACCCTCCCTGGCCATCAGGCAGAGAGGGCAGGTTTAAGGGGTGCTTGGATGCCTCCAGCTTTAGAACCACTGTCCCAGGATGCTGAAAACGCCACCATGGAGCACAATGACGCAGTGTGGCCCTGCTCACCTGTGCTCGCACAGAGACTAGGCAATCGTAGGGCTGTGGAGCCACAGCAAGGGAAGTCAGGGGCCGCATCCGGGGGTGAGGAGCCAGAGGAGGCCTGGGCAGCCCCGGGCCCCACTGCCCTGCAGGCCTGGCTCAGCACCTGGGCAAGGCCACGCCCCCTGTGGCACAGCCAACTCCTCCTCCTGTGTTACAACCAGGCAGGACTCCGGGTTCTGACTCGCGGAGCTGGCTGCGGCCTGCTGGTCACGTTGAAGGACCTCCTGCACCTGTGGTCGCCCCAGGTGAATAACCAAAGGGGGGTCTTCAGCCCCGAGTGTGTCCCCAGAGGAGCTAGCACCAGGTCGCTCTCAACAATGCCCTGTCCCACCTTTCTGTCCCCAGATGCTGGTGGGGCTGCCTCTCCCTCCACGTTCGGCTGACGGACCCCCGCTCATACTGGGGGGATGTTTCAATCGTCCCGAGGCGGCACTACCAGGACCAGAACCCATTCACCGCACGCCTTCCCAGCTGCTTGAGCTCCTATGCCCACAAGGGCCCTTGGGAATGCCGCCCAGTCAGTAAGCCCATCAGGGAGCACAGACCCCAGGATGGGGGCTGTCCGGGAGGATTCAGTGAGGACCTCGTGTCGGGGAGGACCCTCGTGCAGCAGGACTCCCACGTAGGAAAGAGGCAGTGATTTCACTGCAGTAAAGGGCTCCTTCCCCTCCAGGAGCTGGTCTGGGTGCCCATTTTATGGAAGAACTCAGGCGCCCAATACTCTCCCCACTGGCCTTAGTGGCAGAAACTCCTTGGGCCACAGGCCTCTTTGCGGGAAAACCTGGCCCTTCCGTGGGTGGGGAGACCTGCGTTGACATGGTGCGCCCTGCACACCTGGACAGTTCTGGCCCCGGGGAACCAGAAGCTGAGTGGTTGGAGAGTCAGGGTGTCCCCAAGGCAAGGGAGGAGGGAGCACCGGGGAAGGGCCCTGGGGCAGGGGAGGGTGGTGGCAGGTCACCCACCACAGGTTCACCAGGAAGACGTGTTCGATCTCCTGCAGGATCTCCAGCTCCCGGAACACGTTGCGCACCTCATCCCGCTCGATGCACTGCTGCTTGTTCATGTACTTCATGGCGTACATCTTCTCTGTGTCCCGCTTCTGCACGATGCACACCTGGAGGGCAGACGGAATGTCCACGTCGATGCCACCACCCTCACCCCCCACCCTGCCCGCTGTAGACGCGACCCGGAAACGACCGGATGTCTTTGGTGGGGCAGGACCCAGCCAAGAGTATAGCGCTGGGGCCCCGGCCCTTCCCCAGCGGTGATCTGGCACCCCTTCCCGGGGCTCGGAGCAGCCGCTGACTTGGCAGGCTGTGGGGGGAGGTTGAGGAAGACCCCCTCAGCCAGAGTCCTGCACCGGGAAGGCCCCATGTGCAAGAGCTGCTGTCCTCATCAACCCTCGGCCACCATCCCCATCGCAACAGGGACCCTCCTGTGACGACAGGGGAGTCCTTGCATGGCTCTTAAATGCCAACCCCCTGGGGCACTGAACTGCAAAGTCAGTTAGCTCTGTTGATGGTGCTTACACGTTCGGGACGGAGAGACACAAGAAGCACACAGACTTGGCTGGGGCAAGCCCGGGTGGCCAAGGGGCATCAGTCAGAGCCAGGGACGAAGGTCTCCAGAAGGAAGCGGGGCTAATGCACAAAATCGTGGGCTGGGGGAGGGGGGCAATGCCATGTCCCCCATTTAGGTTGTAGAGAGACCACTCAGGGACAGATAACCCAAGCCACATGTGAGGGTCCCCTCGCCTTCGGGCTTCAGATCTCCAAGCCACAGGAGCCAGGGTGGGGTGGGGGGTGGGAAAGAACGGGAGGAAGTGGAAGATTCTAGAACTTGAGGTGGGTGGGAGGCTGTCCCCGGCGCCTCACCCAAAGGCAGGTTGGCCCTGACCAGAAGTGTCAGTGAGCATCAGAGTCTCAGGCCAAACCCCCGGGATCCAGCCCGTGTGGGGGAAGCCCACATTCCCTCACCAGGAATGCATCCTAAGAAATGAAGGTGCTTTTTTCAGAAGATGTTCATCATAGTTGAACAAACTGCTAATAACAGACTTTCAAGCAACCTTGACTTCCAACAACCTTACAGACATGGGCAAGTGAGCTCCGTGAAATACCACGCAGCCACGGAAACAACTTTTATAAAGACTTTTAATGACGTGTGACCTTTTTTATAATGCCAAGCAAAACCCAAGGCTCCGGCATTGAATGCATGATGTGGAGGCGAGGTCCCGGACGCGGGCAGAAACGGGAACGGAGTATGGGTGTCTGGCGGGCACGCGATGGGTGACCGTTGGCTTTGGGCTGCGGACGCAACAGCTGAGCATCTGTAGCCCGAGTGCCGAATGCGCCCACATGATCCAGGACAGGGCCTTCGTGAGCTGCAGATGCAGTTTCCGAGGTAACGCCGCGCACCACCCTGCCAGCCCCCAGGGAGGCAAAGCTTGCCGGGGTGACGCCCACGGGCACGGAGGGGCATCCTGCCATGCTGGGCTACAAGGACCTCTGAGCCTGCTCAGCTCCCACCTCCAACCCACCCGGGGGCCTGTGCAGGCCACCAAGCCCCCTGCAAAGCTCTGCCTAAAACTGCCTCTAGCTGGGCTGACTGCCAGAAAGCTCGCAGCCAGGGATCCGGGGGCCAGCCTCAGACCTGCGTCGCTTCGTGTTTCCAAAGCCCCCCTACCTGGTCTGGATGCCCCGAGTTAAGCCCGTCCTTCCTGCTGTGCCCAGACCATGGTGGGGGCAGACACACCGAAGCCCCGTCCCTGAGGGGGGGCCACAGCCAACGTCCTGCCCCATCCATGCCGCCAAGGCTTCCCATGTGGATAAAGGCTGGGAGCAGTTCCCGTCTTCCCATGGCAAGAGGAAATGTGATGACCAGAGGGAGGGGCCCCGGTGTGTGGTCTTTTGTCACAGTGGACCCAGGAAGCCAAGATGGCGGGCCGCCCGCTGTCCTGGGAGCCGTGAGGGATGGAGAAGGGTGGCCAGTGTCACTAGAAGGCATGGTCCACGTCTGCTCTCTTTCCCAGCTGTCGGGGCTGCTGGGCGGAGATGGGCGGCCTGTCTGTCGCACAGGGTTCCGGGCCTTGCTGGACAGAGACTGGGCGGAGGCAAGGCCCCCCCACGCATGAGGCCACCAGTGTGAGAACCATGTGCTTTCTAGAATCTTCCTCATTTCAGCAAAATGGCCCAAAAGTCATCTGCAGGAGGGACAGCCCAAGCGCTCTCCCAAAGGGCCTCGGACCGCCGGGCTCAACGGGCTGTGCTGCGTCCCCGTCTCCATGAGCCCGACCTCCGATCTGGGGCCGTCCCCAGGGACGCAGACTGACAAAAAGGAGCAGTGGAGACCAGGGTTTCCCGGCAGGTAAGTGATCACAGGCGTAAAGCCCAGTCACCTGCTTGTCACCCCGGCTCTCGACGCTCTTCCTCAGGATTTCTGGGCCTGTGCGGAGAGGGGCATGGCTGGCGGGCTCCCCCCGTCGGCTGCACACCCGAGGGGCCCAGAGCGGCAGGCAGACTGCACCCCCACCGGGGCTCCTGGCCGAGGTCATGGGAGGAGAAGCCCGGAGCTTCAGAACCGCCTCCACGTCTGCCCAACGAGGCACATTCGGTGGCTCCCCGCGAGGCCGGCAGTCCGGAGAGCTGAAGGCCAGCCACCCCCTCCCACTTTTGGGAGACCTGGCTGACACGGTGCTGCGGTCGTGGACTGTGGACGTGTGGGTTACCACGGGCCCATCCTGCATGTGACAGCTGGGATCACGGGTGAGGTCCTGCTGACAGGGCCCAGGGAGCCCAGCGCTCACACCACATCCCAGGGTGCAGTCCGTCCTGCTGCCGACGACAGTCAGCTCCCGCCACACAGAGGGACAGACGGATGGACGCAAGAGCAAAGCCAGCCCTGTTTCCAGCGGACACTGCCCTCAGGTAGGAGAGCACCGACTTCTGGACAGGCCGTGTCCAGGGAGGCCGGGCACCTTCAACAGGGGAAACCAAGGCCCCAGCCGTGGAGCGACTCAGAGCTGCCTTCCAGGACTCGGTGAAATTCTGAAAGAGGAAATTGTCTCAAGTGCCAGGAGATACTGCTAGCCAGCCGTCTGATGATGGGAGGGGGCTCTCCACGGCTCGGGGTTTGCGGGTCCAGCCCCCAGACACACCTGTTAGGTGGGTCTCAGCCTCAGCATCACCTCCCTGCCCGGTGGGAGGAGAAGGCCAGGCTGGCGGGGTGGGGACAGCCGCGTGCCGAGGCCGCCGGCCAGAAGAGGGGCGGCAGAAGCCCAGGTTTTGGCGGTGGAGACCTGGGACTCTGCTTCGGCCCCTGACGGGAGAGCTCGGACAAGCAGGATCTGCAGTGCTGGGCTTGGGCGCCATCCCCGCCATTCCCACCATCCCCGCTGTCCCTGCTCAGGCGGCATTTACAGGATGGGAGTGGAAGTGCTCGGGCCTGGGAGCAGGCTGCCGCATTCAACCATCTCCTCCAAGGACCTGGTCTGGGCTTTCTGAGCCGCTTCCTCCAGTTGAGGACTGAAGCAGACAAGCAGGATGGAATCGGACTGAAGTGCCAAGAGGAATAAGCTCTGCTGACCGGGGCACCTGGGCGGCTGGGGTTCCATGCGTAGCGCCCAGGGACAGCCCAGGAGCAGTGGTGGGTGATGGCAGGGTAACTGCCATCTTAATTCAATGCTGTTGGTGTGCGTTGCAGATTTAGTGATTCACCCCAAGCTCTTTTCCTTTCCAAGTAGTTTTTGTTCCCCAGAAAGCAAATGCCTGACAATAGGTACTTAAAGCCTCAAACACCATGAGGAAAGTGCCTCCTGCTCCCACCTGGGGAGCTTCTGGAATGCTGGGGGGCGGGCAGTCCAGCAGGGATGGAGGAAAGAGAGCAGGAGCGCCGGCCTCCATGGCACCACCCTCCGGAGGGCGCCTGGCTTCCCTGACACGCAGACCCACGTCCAGACCCCACGGCGGGCTGCGCCTCGCCAGGGAGAGCTGGGGTCGGTGTCTCCCAGGACGGGCGGGCATGCGCAGGAGGTGGAGGTGGAGTTGTGCTGACCTTTGGGTGGTTTGACGCCCCTCACCCCCACCTCTCGTCCCGCACCCGGTTTGCTGACTTGTCCGCCTCTGCCCGCCTCTTCCAGCAGCCCCATGGACCTGATTTTGTCTGCCTCGTTCCCAGATGTTTCAGCAGGACTGGCATAGAGTAATGAATATTTCATTAATTATTTGAAACCGAAGGGTCCCAGTGCCATCCAGGGGAGCTTCCTTCCCAGGCAGAAGGAACAGGTCTGGCCATGTTCCTGCCCCAGGGCCCCCAGCAGGATGCTAGGTGAGCCAAATGCAGGCAGGACCTAGCCACACAGGACCCCTCATCCACAGACGGGCCCTCAATCGGGGGCGGTTCATATTCATCTTCTCATGTCACGCCCATGGCAACCGCCCCCTCACGGATGAGGAATGTGGACGAGGAAACGGGGTGAGAGTGCAGTGGGCGCCCACGCAGCCCCATCCCAGCCAGCAAACACAGCGCCTGAGTCAAGGCCAAAAGATGGCGACGGAAGATTTAAAACCACCTCTGCTTGCAGATGACCTGGCTTTGCATCTGGATTTGACGGAATCAAAGTAAGCACAGGGGAGTGAGGGAGGCTGTCATTCTCTCTGGAAAGACTCAAGAGTGGGCTGAGCATGTGGAAGGCAGGCTAGGCCCGGAGACCTCATCAGCCTGTGGCTCCTTCCCGAGCAGCTTTACCAGCACGATGAAAACACCACCAGGGATGTTTCACTGTGGTTTGGGCTCTTTCTTTGCTTTGTTTGTGTTTGTTTTTTCCTGGAGCTAACAAGTTGCTCATACAATTCATTTGGGAAGAAAATCAAGCAAAAGTAGGCAGAAAAAAAACCTCTAAAAGGAGAGCAAGGCCGTGCCTTTGCCCACCAGGCAGAGCCTCCTCAGTAAGCGATCCTGGAGCAGGACAGACGGGCCGGCCAAAGAAAATGAAGAGAGCCCGGAATCAGCCCCACGGCACAGAGATGTGTTAGTATATCATAAAGGTGGCACCTTGAATCTGTGGGAAAATGGACTTTTTTTTTTTTTTTAAAGGATTTTATTTATTTGACAGAGACACAGCGAGAGAGGGGACACAAGCAGGAGGTGTGGGAGAGGGAGAAGCAGGCTCCTCACCGAGCAGGGAGCCCGATGCGGGGCTCAATCCCAGGACCCTGAGATCATGACCTGAGCCGAAGGCAGACACTTAACGACTGAGCCACCCAGGCACCCCAAAAATGGACTTTTTAATAAGTGGTGTTGGAATCACTGAATAGCTATATAAAAAAGATACAATTTGATCCATTCATGACACTGCGAGCCAGGATAGACCCCAGATGCATGAGTGTTAACATGATAGCTGAAACGTAGACGTGCTCCACGAAAGCGTGCCCACAGAGCTGCGTGACCCAGGACAGGACAACGTTCCTGTGACGCGAAGCCCCCGGCAACAAGGGGAAAGACCGATAAACAAGATATAAAAATAAAACATATTTTACATGGAAAAAACACATAAACTTGAAAGACAACACAGTGGGAAAATATTTGCAATTTACGTCAGAAACAAAACGTTAGTGTCCCTGATATAGAATGAACCTCTAAAAATAAAAGAGAACATCAACCCGACAGGAAAAGAGGCAACGGATACGCAAATGGCCTCCTAACACCTAAAAAGATGCACAAGCTTGCTTATCATAAAAGGCAAAGTAAAAACTCACTGAGACGCCATTTCTCTCTGGTCAGACTGGCGAAAATCCGAACGTTGGGAACACATCTCAGAGCAGGCGCTGTGGTGGGGAACACAATGGGGGCTGGCCGGGGGAGGCCACGTCCAGGCCCTCACGTCCTCACGTTTACCTTCCAGCCCACACGTCCGCGCCTGCGTCCACGAGCGGACCCCCGGATACACTGGCAAAGCTGTGCGGAGGCTCACGCACGTAGATACGGCCCTGCCTGCAGCTGCACTAGCTGATGACAGCCCCTCGCCTCCCCCAGGGTGTGCGGTCGGCTGGACAGCAGCCCCCAAACATGTCCATGCTCTAATCCCTGGACCTGCGGACTTGTCACCTCACGGCACAAGGGGCTTTGCAGATGTGATCGAGTGGAAGCTTCAGAGATGGGGGATCACCCCTGAGCACACAGGCAGGCCAGGAGTCATCATGAGGGTCCTTACAAGGGGAAGGAGGCAGGAGGGTCAGAGTCAGAGAAGGAGGCAGGGTCTGAGCGATGCGGGGCCACGGGCCAGGAAATCAAGACATGCAGGCTCCTCTAGAAAGTGGACGATGCCCCCTGGAGCCTCCGGAAGGAGCCAGCCTGCCCTCAGCCTGACTGCAGCCCACGGCTCACCCACGGCAGACCTCTGGCCACCAACACAGCCACAGAACACATCTGCAGCCACTGCACTTGCGGCTGTTGTCACAGAGGCCACGGGACACCCATCAGCACGTCCGCCCAGGGTCACGCTGCCACAGAACGGAGTGTTGGTGTGGAGATGGCGGGTGGGGAGTCACGTCCAGAAATCCGATGATGTGAAAAGCAAAGCATGGAGAAATGCGGAATGGAAGCCACCACTGATTTCAGAAGCAGGTTGTATGAAAATATGAAAAAGAAATGAATGCGCATATAAACCGAACTGTTTCCAAAAGAGGAAACAGGAGGGAAGAACAAAAGAGGCTGCCCTTTCCTGAGTGGACAGATTTTCACGGGGCACCACGCAAATATCCTACACAAACATCACATTTAATATAAAGGGCAACCCCTAAAAATCGAGAGCAAAATAAGACATAACACGGGGTGTGTATCCAGGAGGTGGGTTCATCAGAGAGGAACGACTTCAAGGGGCTGTGAGCACCCCCCCGCCGTGGGATGCCCCACGTGGACCTCCCGGCTCTGGCCACGAAGGCCTGTAAAATGCGGCCAAGTCCGGGAGCGGTGAGCAGCCCTGGAGCCCAAACTGTGGTCCTAAGTGTCACCCCCCACACCAGGAGGGGCCGGGGTCCCACGGGGAGACCAAGGCTCTGCTCCTTGGGGCGAGGGCGTCGAGTCACACCAGCAAGCGATGGCACCATCGGGGCCAGTGAGCCGAGCCCCAACAGCGTCACAGTGTGTGGACTGAAGGACGGCGCAGGCGACCCATCCCCAGAGTCAGCGTGGCGGTGGAACGCCACTTTGCTAGCCAGGAGAGGACACCAGGGGACCAGCTCTGTCCTTGGACAGCGGAAGAAGGCGTGTGTCCTTCTGGATGCGCTGTCCTCCTGGACAGAGAACGGTTACGGGTCAGCAGAGCTGCAAAGCCAAGAAGACTTCGTGCCAGAACCAGAATACCGCCTCTTGGGGCTCCTCAGGAAGCCACGGGTGAGCCGCCCACGGCTAACTCGGACGAGACCACGGTGGCCGCGGACGGAGCCGGGCAGCAAGTCAAACCGGATCCGCCCGCTCGTGTAGACCACGCCCGGCTCGCCAAGGGCGGGGCCGTTCGGGATCACGTGCGGGGGCAGCACACACAATGACCTGGACCGTCCGCAGAAAGCGCGGGGAGAAGGGGGCCGGGGGGCCGGGCCTCGCGTGGATTCTGTTCTGAGTCATTGTATAAATCCTCACCATCGTGACCACAAAGCACCAGTGGGATCGTCTGAGTCTGACCAGGTCCGGGTAGGAGCCACCGGCGCGGATTATCCCAGGGGCCGAAGGGACCGAGACCGTACGAGCAGAGACGCCCGCTGAAATGTTCACAGATAAAGCGGGACAATTTCGGGGTTCAGTTCAGCTACCCCGAGTGTGGGCAGGTAGCAGCTGAAACAAGATGAGCACCGAGCTGGGAATAGGTGCGGGGTGGTGAATTTTTCTCCTCCTCCCCATTTGTATTTATGCTTGAAGTTTTCCAAAATGAAAAATGAAAGATGGGAGGCTGCACCCTGGTGGCCGTAGAGCCTGATGGGGACCTCAGCAGCAGCCCAAGCGTGGGCCCGACCTGCTTCCCCAAGGCGCAGAGCCCGCAGGATGGGCTGGTCGGCGAGGGACGCGGGGCCCAGCTCAGCGCTGGCATGTGGGGAGGCCTGGAACTCGGGGTCCTGGGGGCTCACGGCTGACTGCCCTGAGACACGGCCCTGCCTTAGCCCACTGGGGGCGGCAGACCTGACAGGTGTCCAGACACGCTGACTGGAGGTGGACCCTCGGGGCTCCCAGGGTAAGCAGCCTAGGTCAAGGGCACCTGCACCACCTCCCAATCCTGAAGAACAGCCTCCAGCCGCCGGCCGTTGCACCAAGCCGGCCTAGCAAAGGAAGCTTCCTTCTCACCCGGGACACACACGGGGGTGGCCGCTCCTGCTGGGCCATGGGCTCACCCCTGGCCATCCACCCACTTGGTGCGCCCAAGCCGCTTGGCCTGGAACCAGGCGCGCCTCTCTGGCCTCGGCCCCCAGCAGCCCCCAGCCAAGATAATGACCGTTCATGCGCTGACCAGGGAGGAGAGTGAGAAAGTGGGTGGGAGCGTCCTCCTTCTCTGGAATCAGTTACCAGGGAGACGGCTATTTAAAGGCACAAAAGCAAAGCCTGGGTGACCCAGAGACCAACCCAGCAAGTTCACATTGTGCTTTGGCCCACTTCAGAGCATGTGATAAACGGTCTATTAGATGCTGCTCCCAGCGGAGGCTGCCATGCCGGGTCTCTTTGTGCCTGTGAGTCTGAAGGAGACGGTGACAGCTGGGAGGGTGCCAGGCACCTGCAGGTCCCAGCCAGCTTCGGCCCTCGGCCTGGGCAGCGTCCAGAGCAGACCCCTCCACCAAGTGAGCTCCCTGGGGTAGGGAGAGGAAAGAGGCTGTGCCCTCAGCCCCGGCCCTCCCTGCTGCCCTGTCCAGCCCCTTCTAGCTGGGCACTGACCTCCCACTGCCCCTTCACAAATCCTCCCACTGCTGCATGCACGGTGTCCCTCTGGTTCTCTGACCAGTGCCTGTGCCCTCCCCCCACACCCTCCGCCTCCCTAGGGCTTGGTCTGTTTGGGCGTCAGCATCCCTCACCCCTCGAGAGCCATCGTGTAGCCCTCAGCCCGCACCCCACCCAGCCCAGCAGGGCCCCTTCTGTGAGGTGGGGTGGACACAGGTCAGCTGGGCAGGGTCCCTCATCTGACTGCTGGCTCTGTGGCCAAGCCCTTCCCATCAGGGTGCCCCAAGTTGGAGCTGCTTGTAAGGTCACTTAGGAAACTTCCACCTGAACACGGGCCCTGTGGAGCCGCGTCGAGAGGGGAGGACAGCAGCGCAGGGAGCCCTGGGTGCTGGAGCCACGAAGAGCTGAGAGCCGGCCCGGCTTCTGCCGAGGGGGGCTGACACCAAGCCCCCGTGACAGTGTTGGGAGCTCAGAGCCTGGAGCATGAGCACACCGGGGCCTCTCCAGCCCTGCCTGGGGGCGCAGGGTCACACTGAGCCGGAGCTCAGGGCCCTCAGGGCTGCTCCTCGCAAGGCTGAGACCCTCCTCCCTTCCTCCCTTCCCCCATGTGGACGCTCGGGCCCCTTCCAGCTGTCTGTGAACCATGCTGTTGGGAACACGGGGGTGCAAACATCTGTTCCAGTCCCTGCGTTCAGTTCTCCGGGGTGTGCGCCCAGGGGTGGGATCGCTGGACCATAGGGCACCTTGTGATATTTTAACGGCAGTTTAATTTTTTTTTTTTTAATCTCTTCTGTTCATTGGCCTATTCAAGATTGCAACTTGTATCATCAATTTGGATAATTTTCTACTTTGCTTGGCTTTGGGGTTTTGCTGATTTGGGCGGGTGTGTGTGTGGGGGCGGGTGTGTGTGGGGGGGGTGTGTGTGTGGGGGGCGGGTGTGTGTACGTGGTGTGTGTGTTTGGGCGGGTGTGTGTGGGGGGCGGGTGTGTGGGGGGGTGCGTTTGGGCGGGTGTGTGTGTGGGCGGGTGTGTGTGTACCTGTGGGGGGGCGGGTGTGTGTGTGCGTGTGTGGGCGGGTGTGTGTGTGTATGCGTGTGGGGGGGGCGGGTGTGTGTGTGTGTGTGTTTGGGTGTGTGGGGGGGCGTGTGTGTGTACGTGTGTGTGTGTGTCTGTACGTGCACACATGTGCATGCTCACGGGCTTCCCTGGGCTGGGACGAGGCTCTTCACGGCCAAGGGCCATTTGCGCCATTTGCGTGGCTATGAGGATGGACCCTTGTGGGAAAACCAGGGCTCGGGCTTGGGCGTGTGCGGGGCCCACAGGCTGCTCTGCCTGAGGGTGACCAGCGCCAGGCCGCCAGCCGCCGGCTCCTGCAGACACTGCCGGACACCGTGCATTCTGGTGGCCACGGCTAGCCGGCCTTCAGCAATGCTTCTCCCCAGGGCTCCCCTAAGTGACTGGCATGGTCAGGCCACAATCAAGCACGTGATGCGAACAAGAGCACGTGCGCACGGTCTCTAAGATCCAGAGTCCAGATCTGGTGTCTGGACGTCTCAGAAGGGGCTGTGAGCCTGGTCCAGGAGCTGGAGGGGCAGGACACCCGAGCTCTCGGCCACAGCTGCTCGTCCCCGCGGCGTTTCTGCCAATACAGAGCGTGAAACCCCAGAAGGCTCCTCCTTTGTTAACGGGAGAGGCTGCAGCACCTCGCTGGGCCGCTGGGCGGTGGGTCACTTGCTTCCTCTGCAGTGTTGCCACGGCAATGGCTGGGTGTCCTCACAAACAGGGACCCCCAGGAAAGAAGCAAGGCCGTAAGCTGTAGGACTGCACTTCCTGCGCCGGCCCCCACCTTCCCACTCTTGCCTCATCTCCAGGGTCCATCTGAGGATCTGGTGGTCACAGGGGCATCAGGAGGTTCCTCAGAGTTGTTGGGGTCTGTGGCCAAGGCACACTGTACCCCCATTGTCTTAGCTCTTTCCCCATAAACTGGAGAGAAACAAGACATGCTGGTCCAAACACTTCTCCCCTCCACAAGTAACAGCTCAGTCAGCGCTCCTGCGAGAGCCAGACCTGGGACAAGGGAAAAGGGTCCCCAGGCCTCACAGCTGGATAAGAGCCCCCATCCCTGCCAGATTTCACAGCAAGCACCCTAACTCAGAACCCAGAGCCTCCTGACAGGTCTGGGCTGGGTAGGGGACAGAAGGTGGCCAGGCCCGTCTACCCACAAATGGACAGCAGTAGGCATTCCCAGAAGCCTCCGTGTGAGCTCCAGCCCAGCCCTTCCGCAAGTGAAGAGAGGAAGGGGGTGCCTCTCATACAGGGCATGCAGGGCAGTGGGGAGGAGGAGGCCTGGCCAGGGAAGGTCAGAACCGATTCAAGACTGGGCCATGAGGGCAGAGAGCGGCTGGAGTGCAGGACAAGGGCCAGGACATTCCTACTCAAACACCCCATCGTGCCCACTGTGCAAAAGCTAGTCACATCTCTGAAAAACGCACCCAAGTCAGGGAACTCTGGACTCACAAGGGGACACCCCACCTGCAGGAGACGGGCCTTTGCTTCCTGAAGGGCTGTGCCCTTCTATTGCCTCAACCTTTGCTTCCTGATGGTCCGGCAGCCTGACCAGGTGCCCCCTTGAGGAGGCTCTGCAGACCCCAGTCCCAAGTGAGACCTGGACTCTGTCCCACAGACAGCATCACCGGGAGACGGTATCTTCCAGCAAGGAGGACATTCAGGTTGGCAAAGCCAGATCCCCACCCACTGGCCACACCCGCCACAGCGCTGCCCCCGCCCAGGTTGGGCGCATCAGCCCCAGCCAGTGACCACCCAGGTCCTCGGACCACAGCGGCCACAGTGGCTGCGGGAATGCAGAGGGCAGCGGGGGTCGTAGGGGAACAGGGGTGAGGGGTGACAGACGTCACCATTTTCCAACAAACTGTAAAGTTTGAAAATACAATCTCCTATTCACAATAACAAAGACAGGTAACATGCACAACAGCTTAAAATGTAGTAACTATAAAACAATAGATAATAAACATAACAGGATGCAAAGGATTAATATGGAAATATAACATTTGAATAAAAAAGTATTAGATCCCTAGTTGGTAAGTTATCAACTTTCCCTTAATCTTTAAATGTAATTCCTACCCGCATTTCATGAGTTTATTCTGGTCTTGACAGCACTTATTTAGTAAGTTCAAATGGAAAAATAAATATGAGGACAGCCGGCATCCTGGAAGAGCGTGGGGTGCTGGAGGGCGGGAAGCGAGTACAGCTGGACCCGGCAGCCCAGGGGCGGTGGGCTTGCAGAATCAGCGTTAAATTCCAGGTGGGTAAAGGATCCTTCTCCAAAACCGCGCTTCCTCTGTTCTGGCTGTAAACGCAGTAGTTAGTGATACCGGTCGCACAAGCGCAGAGAGCGGAGGCCGGTGGGAGGGGGCGGCTGGGGACGTGGAGGGGGCAGGGAGGGGACGGGGACAGGGAAGGGCGGCCAGGGACTGAGAGGGGGCGGCTGGGGACGCGGAGGGGGCAGAGAGGGGGAGGGAGGGGGGAGGGAAGGGGCGGCCGGGGACGCGGAGGGGGCAGCCGGGGACGAGGGGGGCTGGGGACAGGGAGGGGGGAGGGGGGCAGGAAAGGGGAGGCCGGGGACAGAGAGGGGGCAGGAAGGGGGCGGCCGGGCACGGTCGGGGGCGCACCCCGCAAGCTCCCCCCGGGGAAGGCGGTGTGTCCGCCCTCGCCTCTCACCGCGCCCGCAGCCGCAAAGAGCAGCTGGAGAAGCAGGGCCGCCCCTTGCCCGGGGGCCCAGGGCCCCGCAGGAGGAGCAGAGAAGGGCGCTCACCCAGCCGCCCCGCAGAGGGGCACGGACCCGAGGCCCCGGCCCCCGGGGTCGGCGTGACTGCTCAAGGCGCCGCAGACCCCCGACCTGGAGGCGCCGAGTCGGCGGGCGCCGAGTCCGCAGCCGCCATGGGCGCCGCCCTCCCCGCCGGCCGCGTCCTGGTCACATGCCCCACCAGGACCAATCAGAGCGCAGCACCCCGCGTGGTTGGTGCGGGGCAGGGGCACGTGGTCGCACCCAGCCAATCAGAGGGCAGCGTGCGGGTCCGAAGCCCGCCCCGGCTGGTGCGAGAGCCCCGGCGGAATCCC
>NW_023270265.1:53047107-53091660 GCF_011800145.1 Mirounga leonina
CCCCCCCCCCCCCCCGCAGGCTCCTGGCCTGGTCAGAAGACCCGGGGACAAGGCCCCTCCACCGGGGAGCCAGTGGGGACTGTGTTCTCAGCACTCAGACGGTGGGCTTCCACCACCAGCTTCCACTCCGCCTTGGAGAACAAAGCCATCCACCCTGGGACGGGTTTCTGAGGAATCCCGGCAGTTTCCGTTTTCTAAGACAAGGGAGTCTGGAGACGGAAGGAGGTAGAGGTTGCCCAGAAATGCCCCGAGCTGCACTCTTACGGATGATTACAACCGTATGTGTAATTTTATCACAATAAATAAAAAAAAAAAACCTGGAAAAAAACAAAACCAATAAGCAGTCTTTGTACCCAAGGACCAGAAACAGCAGGCTTGTGAATGGGTGTCAGTGAGCTATTGTCCTGAAGGATGGAGCGGCCTCATGGTAAACAGCCATTGCTGGGAAGAGACCGGTCCTGTCAGACACACCAACACTTTGCCTCCATTCATGAGGTGGGGGCATCGGTGAACTCGGGACGTTTACATCCACCTGACCCGGTCATCCTTATAAAGCCCAGCTCCACCGTGCTGCCGGGCATGGCCGAGCCTGTGCACACACACATCTCAAATAAGGCCACAAACAGGCATTTACGGGTTCGGCCACACAGGCTTGGAGCTGGCTTTCTGCGGTCATGGCGAGCTTCCAAATCCTCCTTCCTTCTCCTCGTGGGGCCACTGCCCTAGCCGCCGAGAGCAGCTAGAAGGAGCAGAGCCCAGGTCTGGACAGGCCCTGGGCTTCTCCACATTCCAGAAACCCATCCTGCACAGGGCGCCCGCAACTGCAGCCCAGAGACCCTGCAGGCCTAATTGGGCGGCCTCATTAGGGAGCCGTGACAAGGCAGCTTGCATCTGAGGATAAAATCTCAGCAGGACTCCACTGTCACCCCACCACTCTGCAGAGCTCCGTTTCCGGGCCCCGTGGCCAGCTGGCTTTTTAAAGCTAAGACCTGGTCTGAGGAGCCCGAGTCCTGGGGTTCTGCGGACACTGCGGCAGGGGGTGTATGCTGTCCCGTAGTGCAGGAGGAGCATGAGGGGGATGATGAGGACGGGAGGACGCAGGGGACAGTGAGGGGGCTGCCCCAGGCCAGCCCCCAACACGGCTCCTCCTCCATGTCTCCGCATACAGGCCACTCCTCCCGAAACCTGTGCAGGGCTGGTGTCCTCCAAGGCCTGACCCTAACCCTAAGCCCCACCGTCTACCCCTCGACCTTCCCCACGCCCTCTGTGACCCTAGCAGACAAAATTTACATTCCGTTGGGAGAAGCAGGGAGGGCAGAGGGCAGTCCAACCAGCAGATCTTAAAAATACTCTCCTTAACAAAAGCGTTTGAATGAGTTCCTGCGAAGGAGCTAATTAGCTCTGGTTTATAATTTCCCCAGGCCTGGGGGAACCCAAGGCACAGCGTCCAGACAGCTGTTGGAGAGGGGGGCGAAGGCCTCATCTGCCAAGACTCCTCTGCTCAAAAGACACTCTCCATTCCAAAGTGATCCATCTACAACAGACCCGTCATGGCCGAGTCCCGAGAGCTAATTTTAACCTTCCGAGTGCTCGTTAAGCCTCTTTGAGTTATAATTACCCCCAATCTCGAGACATTACAAGGCAGCAATCAGGAAGTTAGATGTGGACAAGAGAGAACAAAAGGAGCAGGGAGACAGTTTCGAGCAGGCCTACTTAGAGGCCCGAGCGGCGTGGCTGCCCCGGGATGAGGATGCACACTCAGCTGCACCCTCGCCCCTGCCACCTGCACCCCTGCGGGAGCAGCCTGGCCCGGGGGTCACGAGGGTCATGAGGGTCACGAGGGTCACAGAGGCTCCTGGACACTGATTATCTACTGGCACCCCCCCACCCCCGCAGGGGCTTCTAAGACACTTCCTTTGCGGCCTTGAGTGGGTTCCGGTCTCTAAGGAAAGCGGCTCCACCACAGGGCGGGCTTCAGTGTCTCGAGGGAGGGGGTGTCAGGGTCTTGGTCCCACAAAGCCCAGCAACTGCACCATCTGCACCCTCAGCTCCCACCGACAGACACAGGTGGAGCTGGCCTCCCCAGAGCCGGTGGGCCGCGGGAACGGTCCTGCCACGGCCTCCTTGCTGGCTCCTCCTTACCTTGCCGAAGCTGCCCTTTCCGATGGCCCGAAGGATCTGAAAGTGGTCGAAGTTCACTGCAGAAAAAACAGAGAGATGCCCGGTGAGGCGGCAGAAAGACCCAGTACCGTCCACCAGCCCCCAGCTGGAGCAACCACCCAGGGGCCGCCCCCCACCACTGCAGGGAGCCCCCCTGCACCCTGGAAGTGGGTCCTGGTACAGGCTGGAGGCTCAACTCAGGCTCGTGTGTAATGCGGGGACGGCCTGAGCCAAGGCAGAGAGGTGGGTCCTGGGGGCCATGCTCTCCCTCTTCTGGGCTCCTTGCAAGGCCAGGCTAGGCCATGCTGCCCACAGACTGCATACCGGATGGGGCGTGAACAGAGCAAATGGCACCCATAGCAGCCCTCTTCAGTCCCAGGTACCCAGACACCCCCATCCTGAGCTGCCCCCAATGCATGAAGCCCTACAAATAGGGGTCCTGGAGCATGGGAAACAGGCCCCCTGCCCTCCTGCTGAATCTCCTGTAGGGTTCACAGGATGAGCTACAGGGGAGCCTACTGCGGCCCCAGGATAAATAATAGGGACTTTCCAAAGGGAGGTCCCCAGGCCTGTGTGAAACCACCCGGATCCCGATTTCTATTAACTTCCTCCAGACATAAGCTCCCCTTAGAGAAAGGGGTCGTTGGAAATTGCAACTTTACTGTCACGGCACTCAAGAAAGATGTTCCCCGCCATGCACACAGGCCATGCACACAGGCCACGCACACACGCTACGCACACATGCCATGCACACGCAGTGCCCAGCGGGGGGGGGGACGTGATAAACTGTGAGTGAGAGCAGTTCGGACGTGCTCTCCAGGACTCTGCTTCACTCTGATCCTGATGTGTAAGGTCCACTCCACTGGTTTCCTTCCCGCGGGCATCTCAGTGCCCCAGGCAGCTCGGGCCAGCCTTGCTTTCCACACCTGCCAGCCAGGGTGCAGCTCCCCCAGCTGACTCTCAGGCCACCAGCTGGTCCCACCTGTGCCCCATGTCTGCATCCCCCCAGGTCCCCATCCACAGGTCTGTGCCCCCCAGGATTCTGTCCCCAGGTCTGTGCCCCCCAGGTCTGTGCCTCCCCAGGTCTCTATCCCCAGGTCTGTGCCCCCCAGGTCTGTGTCCCCCCAGGTCTCTGTCCCCAGGTCTGTGTCCCCTCAGGTCTGTGCCCCCCAGGTCTCTGTCCCCAGGTCTGTGCCCCCCAGGTCTGTGCCCCCCTAAGTCTCCATCCCCAGGTCTGTGCCCCCCAGGTCTGTGCCCCCCCAGGTCTCTGTCCCCAGGTCTGCCCCCACCAAGCTTGCACCCCCCCCCAGTTCAGAACCCTCCCCAGACGGCAGGGCTGCGACATGGCCCATGGCTCTCGTTCTGCCCCTTCAGGCTTTGCAGCACCTGGCGAGTCTGGCTCCAAATACCCTCGGGCGTGTGCCCTGGGCACCTGTGAGAGGCATGGGGCCCCCAGACGCCCGCGAGCCTGCAGTCAGTGCAGCCTGGGCTGTTCCCACGGGGAGGGGCAGACGAGGGCCGCAGCACGCCCACCCGAGAACGGCACGGGGAGCCTGCCGAGGGCACCTGTGTGCACGGCCCAGCATGTGGCGCTGGGAAGTGCCGCCCAGCGAGCCCGGGAGTGGAAGGCCGTGCGTTAGGGTTGGGCGTGCTCCCCAGAGACGCCAGCCCAGGGCCGGGCTGGCCGCGCAGGGGCACCCCCGGGGCTGAGAGTTAGCAGGGGGCTTAGCCAAGGCAATCACCGAGTTCAGAGGAAGACACGTGTCCCGAACTTCAGGGCTCTCCCAGAGAGGAAGAGGATGAGAACAGATGGTGTGGTAAACAGTAGGTCAGAAGCAGAGGAAATCCACACCATGCCTCTCACTCCGCTTTCACACACTGGAAAGTGAGGTTATCACGGAGAATCCGGGGAAAGAGGCACTTGGAGTTCGGCCGGGCACGGACATGGGAGGAGCTGTGGCCTGGGTCCACGCTGGCTGGCCCTGTGGCCTCTCCTGGGCCTGCTTCCAGGGAAGGGAAGGGAGGGCGTGTACCCTACTGCACAGCACCTGTGATTTTGAGCAGAGTCATCCCCACTTCCTGAGACCCCGGGGCGGGAGGGGGCACACGACGGATTCCCAGACGGCGGACAGGACACTGAGTCGGCCACCTGGAAGCCTCACAGGGCAGACACAGGCGGGACGGGAACCCCAAACGTAGCTGCTGGGCCTTGTGAGGCCAGTGAGCCAGGAGGAATCCCCCGGCAGGCCCAGGGCTGGGCAGGGCGTGCATCCCGCGGTGGCCAGAAGCTGTGAGCAAGGCCACCCGGACACACACAGTGCGCCTGCTCGGAGGAGCTGTTGGCCCGGAGCCTCCAGCCCCACCCGGTAACTGGGGTCACTCTGTCCTCTGGTGCCCGGGGGCTCCTCGGGGCACCCCACGGGCCCACCTCCTCACCTAGGTGCCCGGGCTGCAATCACAGCACACAGCACCTCGCACCTGCTCCGGAGAGCCCCCCGGGGGGAAATGCAGGCCCAGCAGCTGCTCTGGGTCCCGTCCCCCCCACGAGGCCCTGGACCGACTCTGGGCAGGACCAGGAGCTCCTCTAACTGCCCCAGCGCCCAGCACTGTGATTAGGCCGATGCACCCAAATCTGATGCACACACCACCATCATCCAGAAATCCAGAGTCCAGTAGAATCGTGTTGATGAAGTTTGTGAAGTTCCCCAAACGCTGAGCCTGGGCGGGTCTCACCGACAGGAGCGGCTGCCCAGGGGGGCCAGGAGCACAGCACGTGGGGGGCATGGGGGACGGGCCCCTGGCAGGGGGCTGGGCGTTCGCACTTCCCTCTCAACTCTCGGATCTAACGCTCGTGGACTAACTCCCCTCCCAGATCTCCCACTGCCGCACGGAAGCCAGAGCCGCTGCTGGGCAGTACCCACCCCTCAGCCGTCAGCCGTGAGCTGCGCTCAACCTAGAGAGGGGCTGGGCCACCAGGTGGGTGGAGCCCAGGGCGAGGCTGGTCCGCACCCTCGGTGGGGGTATCGCAGCACCCAAGGGCCTGCGTCCAGGGGCCTACTCACACAAGTTGGGTGCAAAGCCTCGGGCCCAGCTCCTCGTGGGCTTGGGTCCAAGCCCTGGGGGCCAAGCTGCCATCCGGCACGCACACCCTGTGCTCCCCACAGGTGTAGGTCACCACCCCTGGCTCCTGCGAGTCTTCGTCCTCTTGTCCTCTGACCGTCCATCTCTCCCGGGCAGACCTGCAGCCTCACAGGGCCCTGTTGTCCTGCACGTGGCTCCTGGGGGGCCTTCAGGCACCCCCATCTTGCAGAGGAGACTCTGCTTCTCGGGCCATTCAGTCCTGGGCCTTGGCACCATCTGACTGAGGGCTCTGGCCACAGGTCTGCACAGGAGGCTGGGCCCCACCGAGTGAGCCAAGGTCGGAGGCCGCTGCGGAAACCACAGGCCAGGCCTGTCCTGGACCCTGGAGGAGGGCAGGGAGGGGTCGTCCCAGAGTGGACACTCTACTGTGGGGAACCAGACTCCAGGCCAGCAAACAAATATGGTGCCAGGTGCCTGGGAGGAAAATAAAGCAGGAAGCGGCGGGGGGTGTGTGTGTGCTAATTTTGCGAGGTTTGGGCCCAGAGATGAGGTCGTGAGCTGGGAGTTCCTGGATTATGGTTGACGGAGACCAGTCTGCTGCATTCGTACAGGGGGTTCATGTCGCTGTGTGACGCTGTGGGTATGCTCCCTGCCGGAGAGACACCTCCGACGTCACAGGTAAAAGGAAAAGGCAATTTGGCCCCACGGTCCTGCGGTTTATATGCCTCCTTGCCAGGAACCTAAGCACCGCAGGAAGGAGCCGTGCCTGCAAGGAGGCGGCCGGCTGTGAGCGCAGCGCCTGCCAGAGCCCTCCTGCCACGCGGGCGCGGGCACAGGCTCTCCCTGGTACAGATGAATATTTAAAACACGAAAGTCAGAGAATATTTGTTCTTCAAGGAAGGCTTTTATGTTGCCAACTTGGCAATCACAAAGCACGGCATTGCTATGAAAATAGGTCATCTTGACGTCGACTGACCGCGAGCGGAGGGAGGTCCCAACTCTGTTCAACCAGGTGGAGGAGTGGCTGCCGGGTCCTTCTCGAGGGCTGCTGGTGTGCCCCAGGGTCACCGACAAGCCCAGTGATCCTGGCACCATTTTTCTTCACGTGTCTTAGCGTGAAGTCCAGCGCCCAGACCGAACTCCCCACGGGGGCTCTCCACGTTCGCCGAGGTTCTTGGCCGCCGCCGGGCTGCACAAGGAGCCAGATCATCGCCGGGGGAAAGGCCAGGAGCTTTTCCAAGGGTGCCCTCAGCACTCCCACAGCCGTGATCCAGTGGGACTCATGCAAATCTTTCTGGTTTCCCCGCAACCCAACCTGACCTGACCCTCTGGCCTGGCCACTGGGACACGGTGGCTGGAGGGAGACTCCGAAGCAAGGTTAGGTAATCTCTGAACACTGCCGACTGGAGCTCAGTGCTCGCCCTCAGTACCCAACAAGGTCTTAGGGGAGCTGTGGGTCCCCGTGAGATCCCGGGTTTGAAATGCAGCCCTTTCGTAAGCCAGCGCCCCCAGCGAGGAAAGCAAGAGAGAAGGTGAGCCCAGGGAGAGTAAAAATAGAACTGCTGCAGAGCTGTGAGTCACACTGCTGTGACAGGTGACACAGTGCCCGCACCACGGGGTGGGGGAGAGGGGAGCCCAAGCCCCCCCAGAGGCCAGCCTGCTCCTGACGCCCCTGGCCCAGGTCCTCACGGCCGTGGGTCCCGTGTGGAAGGTGATCGGCCCATGGCCACAGGACAAGTCCTTTCCCACCTGCCTCCCTGTCGCCCAGGAGAGGCCCGGCCCTCTGAGCATCCTCAGGTGAATTCTATACCAGAAGTTGGGATTTATTTGGAAAGCTGCAATCATAAATCAAATGTCACAAGCAGCTGAAATTCATTCAGAAGTTGATGACACTTTGTCAAACAACCTATGGCCCAGAAAACTCCCGGAGAAAATCATCCAGTCCCGCTGAGGCCGGTCCCCTGCAGAGTTTGTGTGGCCCCTGTGGAAATCCTCACCCAGCCCTCCCCGGCCAGCACGGGTCCCCTCCCTGGCTCTGCAGGACACACCGGCCAGCCGTCTGTGTAAGTGGTCGCCAGACGGTCTCCTCAGAGACACTACTGAGGCCCTGACCTGCTGGCCACCACCTGCCCTCCCAGGCCACCGGCACGCACCATGGTGGACACCGTGCCTAGCCCTCCAAGTCCTGACCCATGCCAGTTCTCAGAGCCACTCAGCAAGGGATGCTCTCCTCTTACTGGCGAGGAAACAGCTGGGGAGTCTCGGCAGACTCCGGGGGAAGGACCACAGGCCCCTTGGGACATAAGAGAAGGGACCGCGGGGAGCCAGCACCCCACCCCAAAGACCCGGGCCTCAGGGCCTGCCCTTCCTTCCGCCTGGGACACTTCTGTGCCCCGCTGCCTCCCGGCCACCTGCTCACCCCTCCTCCAGGAAGCCTGCGCTGGCCCCTCCAAGCACTCACCATCCTGGCGGCGGGGAGAAACATGCTCACCCTGGCTCTTCCGAGGATGTGGCGCCAGCCCAGAAACAGCGCTGAGGCCTCTGGGGGGGGCCTAGGTTCTGGAACGGTCCCCCTTCTCATGCCCAGGAATGAGCCTGGGGACCTGAGTGACTGGAGGCCCGAAGCCCGGGGGTGCTGATGCCTTCCCGCCCCCCGGCCGGACTCCAGGGGAGACCGCCCCCATGTCTGCTTACAGGAAAACCTCGGTCCGTACCACCTTCGGTGACAGCCCCGCAGCCACGGCTCACCCTGGGTCGGCCCGGCTACCGCGTCTGGAGCTGTGAGCGTCACTTTGACGATGACATCCTCAGACAGCCCGGGAACCTTCATAAACGAGTGACTGCGGCAACAGCAGGATCAATAAGGACCTCTGCCGGCTGGGGCCCCGCCCCTCCAGGGCCCGCAGGGGAGGCCGTCTGCACAGGCGCCCCCCGTCCCGTGGCTGTGGGTGGCATGCCTCCCCCAGGGGCACCCAGTGGGGTCCTGCTGCTCAAGGACCCCACCCCTGGCCACCTCCCTGTCCCAGGTGCTCGGCCCCCACCAGGTCCACCATCAGGGACGGCCTCGAGCACCTCAATAGCACCCCGGGGGCTCCCAGTTCAGCCTCAGTACTCAGGGGCTGGGTGGAGGCCGCCGTGGCTCAGGGTGGGGGGCCAGGGAAGGGGAGAAACAGGCCTTCGGAGCAGCTGAGGCCTGAACCCCGAGGCAGGTCTACCCAGCAAAGCCAACTGGCCCCCGGGCCTGGTGCTGACGGGGCTCGGCCCTGTCGCCTCCAGCCTCAGCACCTCCAAGAGCCCCCCAGCATATGTGGGCCCCAGGGTTGGGACGCAGGTGCCTCCCAGGTGCCCCAGAGGAGAATTGAGCCAAGGAAGGGGCAGAGTGAAGCCAGCTCTGGAGGACCAACAGCCCCCCGGACTGCGTCAGCAACAGCCCAGCCCACCCAGGGAGCAGAGTGCAGACAGACCCAGTGAGGCCTGGCCCAGGGTAGACGGTCAGGGCCGGCCCCACATCCTGGGTGGCCACAGCCACCCTCGAGAGCAGCTCTGGCTGCACACAGGCAGTCCACCAGGAGGCTGGCTCCCTGTGGAGGGTCCGAGGGGCCCCAAGTCCCCAGGGGAATGGAGGAATTCCATGGAGAGAAGTCAGAGGCCAGCACTTGGTGGGAGATGCTTGGCTAGGCCAAGGGCTGAAGAAAGCCGTCCCTCTATCTGTCTTTCCATCTGCCTGTCTGCCCATCTGCCGCCTCTGGGCTCAAAGTACAGCCCTGCCATGCCCCCTCCCACCATCCCCACAGAGAGGAGCCTCCTGGGGAGGCTAGAGCAAGGGGGCACCGGGGTGCCCAGGCCACCAAGCGCAGTGCCCAGAAGGGGGCCTGGGGGAGGGAGGCTAGCAAGAGTGGGGGGGGCATGCATGCTGAGAAGGGTGTTCAAAAGGGAAGGGAATGGGGCCACAAAATCCAGCTGGCGGGTGCCCTGCGGGGAGAATGAGGATGGGGTCGTCGGCAGCGTCTGAGCTCGGGCTGGGGCAGGTCCAGGATGTGGATGTGAACCGCACATTGGAACATCAGGAGATGCGTGTCAGGACCTCGGCCTCGCTGGAGGAAATGTGCGCGGGTGGGAGGGAGCGGAGGGAGGAGGGAGCCCGGGGAGGCGCCCGCGGTGAGAGACGCACGGCGGACAAGGTGACCCACGAGACAGCCAGAAGGCGGAGACAACACAAGGGCCCGGCGCTCCTGAGTGGGCAGGCACGACGCGTGTGACCGCCACTGAGCGGAACCGTGCTCTGACGCCCGCTGCGTCGAGGACGGGCCTTGAAACCCTGGCGCTGAGCGAGAGGGGCCCGCCACAAACCCCCCGTGCTGCACGAGGCCACGGCCCAGGGACTGGCACGGTGTTTCCCGGCGAAGATGTCCTGGGACTGGACGGGGGGGGGGGGTGTGCTGCCGACGGCTCCCTTCAAAACGGCAAAGTTTAGGTTACGCGAATTTCGTTTCAGTAAAAAACAATAATCACTGTTTTTAAAAGTGAGCCACTACTGAGTGGGCTGAGGCCAGGTCGGGGGTAAGCCCGCTGTTGGTGGCCCCACGCAGACGGCCCCGCGGCGGGGGACGGAGGTCAGGGCAGACTCTGTGCAGAAGCAGGGGCGCCCCAGGGGCATGGACGCATCGGCAGGTGGGGCGGGGGTCCGAGGAGGGAGGGCGGATGCGGGCCGAACCAGCCCAGCCACACTCACGCACATGCCTGCACCAGCCCTCACCGCCACCCCAGACTGGCAGGGGGACCAGTCCGATTTGAATGGGGCTCCTATTTCCAGGTGGTCACCCTGGGTGGGAGGCCAGGGGGCGGCACACTCGTTAACCCCATCTTTGCTCAATGGCATAGATCATGGGTGTAGCTAGGGCAGCTTCGTTCTGACCCCCTTGCTTCAGAACCACATTGAACTATGTTAAATTCGAGCAAACCCAAGCCCCACCATCAAATCTGTATTTTATTTACACTCAGCCTTGTTTTAAAAAAAGGATTGCAGGCCGCGCTCCATTTCCTCGGCATAGGAGGGCAGCAGGTCGTCTGGGAGGACGTGAGCCTGCATCCTGCCCCCGGCAGCCACCCTCTGGAAGGAGCCAAAGGGCTGACCAAGCAGGCTCCACTCTCCTCTGCCCGGAAGCCCCCAGCTCCCTGGGCATCCACCGTGGTCACGCTGCCCAGGCCAGGCCCATCGGCATGAAGCTGTCCGA
The DNA here is from genome assembly GCF_011800145.1 of Mirounga leonina. Lineage (NCBI taxonomy): Eukaryota > Metazoa > Chordata > Mammalia > Carnivora > Phocidae > Mirounga > Mirounga leonina. The sequence continues at coordinate 53,057,583 of NW_023270265.1, forward strand.
CCGCAGCCAGCACTAGGCTTCTGGATCGCGGGACAAGTGTCCCCCACGGTGGCAGGGATGAGGCTGGAGGGTCAGGTTGGACCGTCCTGCGGTGCCACGGGAACAAGGAGCCGGCAGAGCGGACGGAGGATGAGGCCAGTCAGCATCCCCTGAGCCTTCCCCATGACACTGTCAGATTCTCTGTTTCTCTGGCCAACACATCCTCTTTTTACTCAAGTCCCCTCGAGTGCAGGTTCCCGAGGTAAGGCTGCCTGACTTAGACCAGAGCCCCTGTGCCCATGCTGCCCAGTCTGAGTCCTTCCTTCGTCCTGCGTGTCTACCCAAACAAGTGCCGGCCTTCCTCACTTGGGCTTCACGGTGGACACGTATTCCATGGAGGCAGCCACCGCCGGCTGTGACCCACCTTCTCTGGGGGCCCCTGCTCTTCCATCTCCATTACCGATCCGTCCGTCTGGTCCCGCAGAATCTCCGTAGGGCTGTTTGTTCCCTTGGAGTTCAGTGACTCTGTACATCAGCCCTGAGAAAACTGACGTTTTTATGGCACTTGCATCCATTCAGATGCTGTGTCCTCACCTACTTAGGACATTCTCCGCGTAGACGTTGTGCACGTTATCTTAGTGGCCGCTAACTGTATGAGGTACTTTCACAGCTTTATCGAGGCGCAAGTGACACACTGTAGTGTGAACGAGGGGCAAGTGTGCGACTGGGTCGGTTCTGACATCTGCGCACCCTCGTACGTCCCCACAGCCAGGAACTGCTGGTATCTACGTACCGCCAGGGGAGCAGAGCAGGGAGGGTGCACTTGGAACAGATACCAACAAACACCCAGAGCGTATTAACAACTCCACAAACCAATAAGAAAAAGACATAAAACAACAGAAAACAGTCAAGTTCGTGAACAGGCACTTCACAAAAGATGCCCAAGTGCCCGCACAACATGGATGCAAGCTCAATGTCTCAGTGACCAGGGAAACGAAACTCAGCAGAGCAGGAGACCGCTCCACGTCCACCAGAATGACCGAAGCCAGACACGCTGGCCACACAGAGGTGGCAGGATGTGAGCAGCGGTGTTCACATAAGCTGCCAAGGGAGTGAAGGTGATCTACGGGCACCCCACGGCCCAGCCGGGGCAGACACAGACACATGCCCGCCAAAGGCACGCACCAGAAATGTGGGACGGTCACAGACTGGAAACTCCCCAAATGCTCAACCTTGTAGAGCGGATAGTAGGGTGATTGTCCACACAGAGAACCCCAGGCATAAAGAAGATGAGAGAGTTATTAACCACCATAAGATGATGGAAGAGAACAAAGTGTATCTAAAGTAGGAAGAAAAAAATAATAGAAACAGATAATAGAGGAATATCAACAAAACTTAAAGTTATGTTTGTGATTCGTAACACAGACAAACCTTTGGAAGATCGATTTTTTTTTTTAAGTTTCATTTATCTACTATTTAGAGAGAGAGAAGGCAAAGTGGGGAGGGTCAGAGGGAGAGACAGAATCTCAAGCAGACTCCCCGCCAAGTGGGGAGTCTGACACGGGGCTCGATCCCACAATCCTGAGATCTTGACCTGAGCCAAAACCAAAAGTCGGATGCTTAATCAACTGAAGCAGCCAGGCACCCCAAGACCGATTTTCTTAAAAAAAGAGAGAAAACACAAACATTAAGAGTTTTACAAAGATGATGTTGTTATGGATCCTACAGGCATCTACAGGATGATTTAGAAAGATCATGAACAACTAACTTTATAACAACAAATTATATTATGTGGATGAAATGGAGAGATTCCTTGAAATACACAATTTACCAAACTAATACAGAAACAGAGCCTGAAAAGGTCATTACAAAAGAAAACTGCAGACCAATATTTCCCATGAGTATGGATGCAAAATTCCTTAACAAAATACTAGCAAATTAGCAGCAATATAAAAAATATAATACATCATGACTGATGAGGTACATGCCAGGAATGCAAGGTTGGTTTAACTGTGAAAACCAATGGCTTAAAGTCACTGCACTAACAGGATGAAGAAGGACAACCCTATGACCACCTCCGTAAATGCAGGAGATGCACTTGACAACACACAGAGCCGTTTGTGATGAGGACTCTCTGCAAACGAGAACAGAACCTCTCAACGGGTCATACCACGTTTAACTGAGGCGCACTGAACACTCCCCCTCCGAGATGGGGAACGAGGTGAGGCTGTCCACTCTCATCATTTTCTCTAATGCTATGCTGCCCTGGCCAATGACATAAGACAAGAAGCTAAAAATAAAGAATGGAAGACAGCATAGTGGTCTATGGAGAAGGTCCTAAGGACTCTACAAAACACTTCCAGAGCTGACATGCAAATTAAGCAAGGTCACATGATAGATACGTGGTCTATACATAAAATTTTTTGGATTTCTAATATAATATCAACAAACTATTAGAAAATGAGATTTTCCAAATCCCACCTCATTACATATGTAGGCCTATGTCTAAGAAAGGTGTGCAAGACCCTTACATATAACACTGCAAAACAGAGATTACAGAGGACCCAAGTAAGTGGAGAGGCGCCCCGGGTCAGAGCAGTAAACAGCAAGGGGCTACTTCTTCCCAAAGGTATCTATAGAATTAGTGGAATTCCAGTCAAAGCCCCAGTTGGCTTTTTTTGCTAGAAATGTGTGGGCAGACACTAAAATTTATAAATGAAATGAAATGAAATGAAATGAAATGAAAATGACCTAGAATAGTAAAAAAATAATCCTAAAAAAAAAGAGCCAAGTTGGAGGACTTCACTACCTGATCTTAAGACTTAACATAAGGGTGGGGCACCTGGGTGGCTCAGTCGTTGAGCGTCGTTGAGCGTCTGCCTTCGGCTCAGGTCATGATCCCAGGGTTCTGGGATCGAGCCCCGCATCAGGCTCCCTGCTCTGCGGGAAGCCTGCTTCTCCCTCTCCCACTCCCCCTGCTTGTGTTCCCTCTCTCGCTGTGTCTCTCTCTGTCAAGTAAATAAAAAAAAAAGACTTAACATAAGGGTACAGTAATCGGGACAGTGGGATGCAGTGTGGGGGCAGGTGCAGGGCGATGCAACAGACAGGTCACCACACCCTGGTTTCCACAAAGGCGCTGACATAAGTCTGTGCGGCAACGTGGGCCTCCAAACAATGAGTATCCACGGGGAAAAATGCCATACCCAACAACTAATTCTAGGGGGGTTGCAAACATACACATAGACCAATTCCTGGAAAAAGCGACATTTTTGCAACCTGAAGAGAGGCAAAGATTTCTCAGACGTGATGCTAGAAACACTAACCGTAAAGAGACTAATAAACTGTGCTTCATCCAAATTAAAAATGTCTGCTCTTTAAGAGACACTATGAAGGAAACGAGAAGTCAAACGCAGCAGGAGGAATATTTGCAAATACACACGTCCAACCAAGGACTTGTAACCAGATTATATAAAGAACTCCTTCAAATCAATAAGGAGATGACAGCCAATGTGAAGATGAGGGGAAGTCTTGGACAGACGTTCAGAAAGGGGGACAGAGGAGAGGCCAGCTAGCGGGTCTGAACCTCCAACCCAACCAGGTCCACCCCACCCCACAGCACAGCCCGTGCACTAGACCAAAACCACCAAGTGTCGCACGCACGTGGGCGGCTCAGCCCCCCGCTGCTGGTGCGGATGGAGCCCGCCGGTCCCTTTGGCCGCCTCCCACAGACCTACACGTGCACTTACCTCACGCTGCCAGCCACCACCTTCCCAGACATTTCCCAGGAGAAACCAAACAGACGTCTACACAGCACCGTTCTCGGCAACCTTATTGGTAACAGCCACGTACTGAAGGCAACCGAACATCCACCAGGGGAGAGCGGGGAGACACTCTGTCATATCTGTACAATGAAACGCTCCCCAGCGGCTTTCTTGTAAGATCCGTAACAACATGGATGAATCTCAAACCACTGCGTCCAACAAAAGAAGCCAGATTCAAAAGAGCACATACCGTACAGCTCCACCCCGTAAGTCTGAGGACAGGCAAAACTAGTTCAGGGTGACAGAGCCTCCAGGGGCGGAGGGGGCTGTGCGGAGCAGAGCAGGAGGCAGCTTTCTAGGTGACGGCAGTGGGTCCTGTCCTAGGGGGTCCTGGTTACACGGGAGTACACATGTCCTAACTTCAGGTCTCTGCATCTTACCGTAATTACACCCCCTGTACAAATACATCAAAAAGAGATGGTGGCTATTTTGCAGAGGGGTGGTTTTAGGTATCCAATCTGCTATACTGCAGGATGGAGCCATTCCCCACGTGCGTGCAGGAAACTGGGGGTCAGAGACGTTCAGTGACCTGGCCACGGCCACCAGCAGACAGAGCAGTGGGTCACAATCCAGTCTCCAGGACCCACACACACCTGTGCCCGGGGCAGAGGGGACGGGCCAAACCCAGGACACTGAGCTGGGCGTGAGGGGGGTGGTGCAAGGAGCGGCTCGTTCGTGGTGGGGGTGGGGAGTTGGTCAGAAGGTTCTTTCTGGAGGACACGGGTATTTGAAGTGGGCTCAGCTGGTGGGAAGGGGCTCCGAGGAGAGTGCCAACGTGAAGCCCACGTCATGGGAGCAGGGGCTGGTGGGGGGACCCAGAGGCTGAACCAGCAGGCCTGGCTGCCAGCCCTGGGCCCTGGAGCTGAGGTGGGGAGGTCAGGAGGAGCTGCGGCCACGGCCTCTGCCGCTCCCCCCGGCACTGGGGGCGAGGCCCTCTCTGAGGGGCAGCGAGGCTGGGTGGGGGCAGCTGTGCGGGGTGCCCTCCCCAGCCCCTGCCGCAGTGGAGCAGACCCGGCTAGACCAGCTGGCCACAGAGCCCCGGCGGGAGCGGGTTAGCTCTGAGACTGCTCCGTCAGTGGTGGCCGGGGTAACCCCGCACAGCCCAGCGCCAGACTCGGGACCAGCCTGGGCCCGCCCAGAACCACTGCCCTCCCCCCACTCCGCCCCAGGGGCTGTGCCCACACAATGTGCCCCGGGCTCAGTGTGGACAGAACTCAGCAGCCGTACCAGGGGCCATCCCTCTTTAGAAGCAGGGTGCTGGGGGCAGGCTGCTGGTCTCCTTTTGAGGTTCCTTCGAAACCTGACCAAAATGGAGAATTTGCACAGCACAAAATTAATTTTTATTCTGGAGCCCAATGACACACCTCAGATCACACCTGTGTGTATATATGCCTGTGGCTGCAGCTCTGTGCCTGTGCCTGCATGTGCACGTTTGTGGGTGTCTGTGTGCATGTGTGTGCACGTGTGTGGGTGTCTGTGTGCATGTGTGTGCATGCGTGTGGGTGTCTGTGTGCATGCATACATGTGTGCATGTGTGTGGGTGTCTATGGGTGTCTGTGTGCATGTGTGTGGATGTGCGTGTGCATGCGTGTGGGTGTCTGTGTGCATGCATGTGCGTGTGTACACATGTCTGTGTGCATGTACGTTTGCATGCATATGTGTGTGTGCATGTATGTGTGTGCCTGTGGGTACAACTCTATGCCTGTGCATGCGTACATGTCTGTGTGCCTGTGGGTGCAGCTCTGTGCATGTGTGTGCATGTGTGCTTGTGTCTGGGTGTGCGTGTATGTGTGTGCCTGTGGGTGCAGCTCTGTGCCTGTGCCTGCATGTGCACGTGTGTGGGTGTCTGTGTGCATACGTGTGCATGCATACATGTGTGCATGTGTGTGGGTGTCTGTGTGTGTCTGTGTGCATGCATGTACACGTGTGTGGATGTGCATGTGCGTGTCTGTGTGCATGCATGTGCGTGTGTACACGTGTCTGTGTGCATGTGTGTGCATGTACGTTTGCATGCATATGTGTGTGTGCATGTATGTGTGTGCCTGTGGGTACAACTCTATGCCTGTGCATGCGTACATGTCTGTGTGCCTGTGGGTGCAGCTCTGTGCACATGTGTGTGATGTGTGCTTGTGTCTGGGTGTGCGTGCGTGCATGCATGTGTGTGCCTGTGGGTGCAGCTCTGTGCCTGTCCATGTGTGTGCATGTATACGGGTGTCTGGGTGCATGTGTGTGCGTGCGTACCTGTGTCCATGCATATGTGTGCATGCGTACATGTGTCTGTGTGCCTGTGTGTGCATGGAGGCCCTACACAAGCTCTCTCAGGGTGTGGCTTTACTGAACAGCCGGCCCCACAGGTCTGACGGACACATCCAGCCTGGAGCCTGCAGGCTGCACTGGGATCCTGGCAACATCTACGCCGTGGGAAAGAGATGCAGGGCGAAGATGCCAGACCCACCCCCAGAGAGCTCGGGAAGTCCTGCGAGCTGAGCTGCTACGGGGAGGGAGGTGCCCGGGGAAAGCTGTCCAGGGAGCACGAGGCCTCGCAGCCGTTTATCACCCCCACCGCCCTGCTATGAGCTGCTGCTGGGGGCAGGACTGATTTATCCCCAAGGCACGAAGGCCCCTTGCCGAGCTGACGAGAGTCGCACTCCCACGTGTCAGCTTACACATCGAGAGCCACCAGGCCCCGGGCTGCCCCGGGGCCCCACCCAGCTGGGGTGCCCGAACCGTCCCCAGGCAGAGGTGGGGCTGTCCCGGGTCCCCTTCAGCTCCCGCGGCCCCAGCATCGACCATCAGTTAATATCCTACATAGTCATTTACGCCTCACCAAGAATCAGTGACCATCTAGCCAGCCTTCTAACGGCTTTCAAACAAACGGATGGGATTCGGATGGTGCTTTCTGCGTTCATTACATGGCCTCGCCCAGAGGACAGCCTCCAACCAGGACAGGAGCTGCTTGTCCCAAAATGTGCTCTGAGGTTCTGCTCTGTGTACCTGGTGGATCCAGGCTGGGGTGACCCTGGTGCCACCCAAGTTATCCTGCGACGCCCAGCCTGGTCCCCTGCACCCGAGAGGCTTGTTGAGTGAATGACTGAAGGAACCAGTGAGTGAGTGATTGAGTGGGAGGCACGTTTCTGCCTGGGGTCCCAGGGCCGGCTTCCCCAGCACAACCTGCCCGGCCACCACGAGCCAGTCTGCCCCCGGGTGTGGCCATTCTTGGACCTGGATGACTGCCTCCCAGGGTCCGAGGGCCCAGGGCGGAGGGACTGGTCTGGGGGCTCCGCTGGCCTGGGGAGTGGCTGACAGCCAGCCCTGGCCCAGTGCTCAGCAGAGGGCAGCCCAGCATCTCAGTCAAGCTGAGCCCACGCTGCTTTCACATAAACAGAAGCACTGCAGCATTGTTAAGGAAAAGTTGTTATTTTAAATTCCATCTCACGGTAAGTGCATGGTTTTATGTCAGACCTTTTCTTTGAAAAGAAATTTGTACATAGTTTGGATCGAAAGTCGAGATTTAAGGATTAATAAACCACATGGCTATTTGTTTTGCAGGAGACGAGTGTTGACAAAGCCCTTTAGCAGGCTCCAGAGGCTGACCCGCCAGGCTGACATTTACCCAAGGCTTGGGAATCTGATGGAGCCGGACCATGGGGCCATCCCTGCCTCTTGTCCAGGCAGACGCTCACCACCTCAATCCCCAGGCACTGGCCTGTCCGCAGAATGAACCTGAGCAAACGCAAGCCAGAGCATCACGGGCCCAGAGCAGGAAGGGCCCTTCCTTGTACCTCCCCAGCGTGATGCCCCCGCAGCAGTTGGGGCCTCTCCGGCTCAGAGCCATCCACCGGCCAGCACCAGCCTCGCAGGCTGGCCGCTTTCCCCCAGGAGCACTGGCTGGGCCTGAGGCACTCTCCCCTCCACTCTCTGGAGGATACCCCAACTGCAGAGATGGGCCTGCTGCACCCCAGAGGTGACGGCTGTGACAGGTACCCTAAGGAATCAGCCCACAGTCCCGAGCCCCAAGGACCCGGCCTCTAACACAACAGGGCTTCCTTGAGGCACCAAAGGGGGCCCAGGTCCAGGGCCCTGTCCCCAGCACCTGCCACACCTCCACTGGCCGCCCAACAGCCACGGGGGCAGATCCCGCTCTCCACGCACCGGCATCCGGCCGCAGGTGTTCACGCACAGCCGGGTGGATGCCTACCTGCAGGACAAGCTGGTGCCCACAGCAAGAGGGAGGTGAGCAACAGCGAAGGAGCCCCATCCCTGCTGGAGAAGTCACTTGGTGCCATGAACACAGGCCAGCACACCGAGGAGAGCCCACTGTAGCCCGTGAGCCCTGCCTGAGTCCAGTGTCCCTCCTTGTATCTCAGCCTGTTTTCCTTAACACGCTTCCTCCAATGAGCTGGCATGGCACCAGCAGACCCCGTGGGCCACTCCTCTGCGGCCCAGAGCTAATCATCTACATCCGTGATTTTAAATATGTATTTATTTATTGGGGGGGCAGAGGGAGAGAGAATCACAGACAGACTTTGTGCACTGAGCATGGAGCCTGATGCGGGGCTCGATCTCCCAACCCTGAGATCATGACCTGAGCTGAAATCAAGGGTCAGACGCTTAACCGACCCAGCCAGGTGCCCCTGCATCCCTGATTTTAAGTTGGACAGCCAGGGGGTTTGGGGCCACCGGACCCCACACTTGCCCCCTGGAGCTCACCCAACTTGTATTCCTCTGGCACCGACGTCCCCGCACGGGACCCGTCTCCATTAGAGGTACGGTGGCCTCCCCCCAGCTCAGCTCCTCTGTGAGGAAGCAAAGATGCTTTAAGCTGTGTGGAAGGGGAGTTTGCAAGGAAACCCCATCTGTCCAGAAAATCCAGGTCCCAGCCCCTTTTGGGGGCCTCCTACTGTGATGGGGAGGCAATGAAGACAGAGACCCCGCAAGGGTTGGAAGGAGCATGGAGCCGCCAGGAGGAGCCCCAACACGCGCTGGGCAGGCAGCAGGTGGGCCCTGCCCTGGGGTCCCCCTGCCCCGCCCCAAGTCTGGGGCCCCGTGTTCCAGTCCACAGGAAACCAGAGGGCGGGGTACAAGTCAGCGGGGAAGGTGTTCACAGAAAGACACAAAATGCTAAACCCTAAGGAGAGTCACACGGCCAAGCAGCCTGGGGCTGGTCCCACAGACAGCCCTCCGTGGATCCCTGGCCAGGGATGAGGTCAGGACCGCCACCCTGAGCTGGTCCCAGGGTGTTTAGATGGGGCCTACTTGTTTGCTCAAATCCCGGAGCGTGGCCACAGGCAGGGAGCAGCCCATGTTTTCTCTCCAGGCTGGTCAGGACAACCGCCTGGCCTGCCTGGCCCGGCACACCAAACCCCCAGTGGCTGACATGCAGCTCCACTCTCTGGCTCAGGAGGTTGGACAGTCATCCTAGGAAATGGTGGGTCTATTTTTGGCTAAACTGAATAGAATTAAGGAAAGGCATTATTTTGAGACAGAGCATAAGACTTCTGCTCTCCTTCATGTTTCCAAAAATAAGAGTCAGAAGAACTGAGTGGCGCCAGGAGTCTGCATCCTCGTGGGTGCTCTAGCTTGTGGTTTCCAGGATGAGAGTCTTGGCCAGGATACGAAACCGTGCGAAGGTGGGACGAGGTGGCCAGGCCTACGAGGTGCTCCCCAAAGCCTCCAGGGAAAGAGCCAGGGCTGCCCAGCATCTGCAGGCCTGGGCGCAGCATCAGCCTCACGCAGTTCCTGGTGCAGCGAGGTGGCCGGGCGGGGTGTGCCGGGACCATCAGGATGTCGGCCTCCCGCCACCTGAGCGCACTTCTCCTTGTGAGCAGGTACGGAGAACCAGCCTCAGCTCTGCACCCACAGCCTCCACTGATGGCAAATGGAGACCTGAGGACCTGAGTTACCTGCTGGCCTGTGACCCCTGGGACGACCCGGCAGGCACCGATCCTGACCTAGAGGGGATTATACGGGGGAAAGCTTTGGAGGGAACAGGTTTTTCCTCCATGTTCCTAGCACACGTGTGTGCACACATACACTCCTTTCCAGCTGGCTTCTTACCTGGGGCCTCAACATACACTTGCCTGACCATCTACCCCGTCCGTCCTCAGCCCTGTCACCCAAGGCCATTGTGCACTCTGGCTGGCTGGGACGATATTCCTTCACCTCCTTATCACATAAATCATGTACATTGATCCTGCAGAAGGCAGGAGGTGCAGGGGCATGGCAGAGCTCCCAAATCCCTCCAGGGAGAGACGGGGGGTGGGGGTCCCCAGGGGGAAGACCCCCTTCACAGGAAGGCTCCCGGGAACCCCATCTCCCACCACCCTCATTGCAGATCTTACCCTCTAATACAACTTTCAACTGTCTCTTAAAAGGGGGTCCTGCAAGGGGCGTAGTTAGCAACAGAACCAGACAGACAGAGATCATCACACGCCGGGACACAGATCATCACACGCCGGCGTGCGGAGAGACCCCGACATCCAGAGCTCCGGGCGGGACAAAGGCCTTTCCAGTCAGCACGTGAAGAGGAAAGACAGGAAGTTTGATCCTCCGTCAGACCTTACGACCAAATAAAATCCAAACACAACAGAGGTGGGCACCTGTGCGCACACACACACACACGCATGCATGTGTGAATGCACACGCACGCATGCACACACAGACGCACGCACATGCACACACACATGCACACACAGATGCACACAGACACACGCACATGCACAAACACGCATGCACTCACAGATGCACGCACATGCACACACACGCACACACAGATGCACACGGACGCACGCACATGCACAAACATGCATGCACGCACATGCACACACAGACGCACGCACACGCACGCATGCACACACAGACGCACACATGTACACACGCATGCACAGACATGCATGCACACACAGACACATGCACACGCACGCATGTACACACATGCATGCACACACAGATGCACGCACATGCACACACACAGACTCATGCACATGCACACGCACACATGCACACACAGACGCACGCACATGCACACACATGCATGCACTCACAGATGCACGCACATGCACACATGTATGCATGCACACACAGACACACACACATGCACACGCATGCATGCACACAGAGACGCAGACGCACACACATGCACACACACACTAAACCCATAAGAACTCTATGATAGTGAATTTATCTATAATTCTGCAGCAAGAGGGGCAAACCCCAGAAACCACAAAGGAAAGACTCTACCATTAGTTTAATCATATGCAAAATGTTAAAACCTCTGTACACAGAAAAAATAAACACTTTTTAAGTCAAAATCCTGCAAGCTGGGAAAAGGTATTTGCAACAAATATGACAAATCGGGGCTAATTTCCTTGCATTACAATGAACCTCTACAAATTAGTGGGAAACCCAACCTGACGGGAGGAGGCCGGACGGGCGGGTCAGGCAGGAGACTGTGCCCACCTCATTCTCAAGGTAAAAGTCAACGAGACAAGAAGATAGCGCTTTCACTCGCCAAAGTGAAGGTTTGGGTCCCACCCAGTGCTGGAGACGGTGCGGTGGGGCTGGTGGCCCTGCTTGCTCCCAGTGGCGAGGGGAGAGACCCGGCCCTTGTGGGGGCTGTCAGCACAGGGATTCAGAGTCGGGGCGAGCCCACTCCTCCAGGCAGGGATGCCACCACCATCAGGCCCCACGGCCACTAAGCTCACGGAGGCCCATCGAGGTCTCAGAGACGTTCAACACCCAACAGTCCCAGCAACCCAGGTGCCCACAGCCGCAAAGTGGACTATCGTGTGGGTGTGGAAAAGCAGGAAGACTTCTGTGCAGTAAGGAGCTAGCCCTAAGACTCAGTACACGGTTTCCATAAAAGTGCGAGAACCCTGCTAGATGGCGGCTCCGGCTGGGTGAGCTTGCAGCCTACCTCAGGGGCGCACGCGGGGGTAGACCCGGAGCATACGGTGGAGGACGGTGCGTCCCCACTGCTCCGCACGGCTTTCATGTTCACGCCCTGCTCACCAAGGAAGTTTTTGTGCCAATAGGGATTATCTGGGTGTGAGATTGTGGGTTTCTTTTCTTCTTTAAGCTTCTCTGTTTATTTAAAAAAAAAAAAGCCTGTTAAATGTGACATAAAAACAGGCGTTCCACAGCTATCCCTGATGTACTCTGCTAGCCCTCCCCACTGGGTGAGGGAACCCGGCTTGAATGGGCCCAGAGCCAGGCCTGAGGTTGGGGGACTAGCTCGGGGGGGATCCGGAACCGAGAACGAGTTCAGGGGGCTCAGGAGCCCACAGACACAGCGCAAGAAGCAAGTTGCAGGTGGCCCGGCGTGTACGGCCCTCGGTGCGGAGACGGGAGCTGCCTGGGGGAGCAGACTCTTCCGTCCGCAGGTCCTGTGCATCGCGGGAAGGGGGCGCCCTGCGGGAGCGGCCACAGGCACCGAGCTGTGCCACACACCGGTCTCGCTGGGCTTAGAAAGAGCTCGGCCGCGCGGTGACCGCGCCCCCCGCAGGCTTTGCAGAGCCACCCACCAGCTCTCTAGAGAAAGCAGCCGCATGCCGCCCCCTCCCTGGGCCACGCGTCCCTGGCACAGCCGGGGTGCCAGCCAGGACCAAGAAGGCTCCCGAGCACCTTCCCCGGGGCGCCAGCCACAGTGGCCCCCACCGGCACGCAGCACAGCATCCTTTCTGGGATGGCTCTTGTGGGTTCCTTCTGGTGCTGGGCGCCCCCCGACCGCAAACCCACGCTGCTCCATTCACGGCTGGCCACGCTGGCCCGTGGCTTCGTCAGGGAAGCCCCCACATAAAGAAGGAAATCAGTGACTGTTAGGAAAATGCAGCAAAGGGCATGCGAATCTCTCAGCTGCCCTCAGGAGCCGGGGGCCATCAGTTAAACGTCTTGGCCACCCGCTGCCACACCTCCACGGAGCTCAGCCAACAGAGGGGATGCTGTGCATCCTGCTTGTCACCAGAGGGAAGGGAGGGCACAGTGCCCGGGGAGACGCACGGGACTGGTCAAGCGACAAGCTGAGGCCTGAGGAGGTGGCCCTGTTCCGAGTCCCCTGCTCCCCCACACCCCACTGCCAACAAGGACCGCCCGCCGTGCAGCTCAGCAGGTGCAGGTGCCCATGGGAGAGGGAGGCACAGCAGGGATGGGGAGGGCGCAGGGCGGGTAGGCCCGTGCTCAGCTGGGGCCTCCAGGACCCGGGCTGCACCCGTCATCCTGCCGGAGCCTGCCGCTCTCTCCGAACCGTCCAAAGCAGCCCGAAAAGGCCCTCCCTCCCTGTGCTCAGCACCAGGCAGCTCTCGGCCAGCGGCTTCGGGAACCAGTGCAACAGGGGCCTGCTGCCCGAGCAACTCCGAGGGGAAGAATCTGCCGGGGAGGAATCTGCAGAGCCGCTTTGTGGGCGTGTTTCCAGGAAACAGCAAGTGTCGCTGAGGCACAGAGGTGTGAGGATCCAACCCTGCACGTGAACCCGTCGCGCGGCCCAGACACGCATTCTCCTGGGCCCAGGGCTGTGGCTGGACAGAGGGGCCGCCGTGCCCTCGGGCACAGAGGAAGCGGGCGAGGGCGCAGTTTGCTACTGGAGCCGATCTGGGCGGCGTCTGGGGCAGGACGGTCTCCCCAGCAGCCGCAAAAGCTGGGCGCGTCCGGCTGGCTTTCTTGGCCCCAGCATCTGCTGCAGAGCCGAGGGCCCCGGCGCACAGAGGGGGTGCAGATGGAGGCTGCCATGGAGATGACCCAGCGCCCCAGCGAGTGGGGTGCACCGATGACGCCCGCAGGCTGCCCTGCCGTGGTGGTGACTGCATGGGACCACCAGCTGTCACCTCCCCCCTTCGCCCCCACGGGCCCAGGTGGCTCCCACTTCTCCCCACACTCAGGCTGTCCCAGGAGGCCCTGCCCAGCCCCCACCCCATTTGAAGGCCAGGGGTCCCGAGGGAAAGGAGGGGCACAGCCATGTCCCGAGGGCCAGAGGCAACGGGGAGGCCGGGACCAAACGCGCACGCACAGCACACAGCCAGAGCCTGGTGGGCGCGGAACGTGCTCTTCTTGGTCGCAGAGTCTCCACATTCTGGGGCTTGCTGCTGAGGCCCTTGCAGGCCAGTTGAAGGGAGGCAACCCCCGACACAGGCATGCAGCCTTCAAGGGGAGACGAGAACCAAACAAGACCCGAGACCACCCAGACCGTTCCCGGGGCTCGCCAGGCTGCAGGGAAGCCTGGGAGCACAGCCTTGCAGATCAGGAGGTGGCGGCTCGCAGTGCAGAGTCATCGCCCGCACCACGCGGACCACGTGGGCCTTCGCCGTCCAGATAAACAGTCCTGTAGGGCGTCAGCACTGGGCCCACATCCCGAAGACCAGGGCCGCCTTCAGTATATGGTCCCAGATCTGAGGTGCTGGGGTATGCAGTGGACCAGATTCCCCTCCCCTTACCTTCTAATGTGGAAATTGATAAACAGTGGATGGACAACTAATAGATGGGGGAAAAGGAAAAACAGAAAAACCCCAGCGCAATTGTAGGCTTAAACCCAAACATACCAATAATTATATTAAAGTAAATGGATTAAAATTCCAATTAAAAAGCAGACATTTTCCGACGGATTTTTAAAAAGCAAAACTCAATGATATGTTATTTTCAAGAGAACTACTTCCCAGATGGGGTAAGAGTAAACAGGCGGAAAGGATGTCTCCTGCAAACAGTCATCAAAGGAAAGCTAAGTGGCCTTGTTAATACCAAAGTAGACTTTAAGCCAAGGCGTATTACCAGCGATAAAGACAGACATTCACAATGGCCAGGGTTCCAGCCGTCGCGCCGACGGGACAGGGCCGGCTGTGCATGCGCCCAGCAGCAGAGCAAAAACTGTGAAGCAAAACCAGACAGAACGACAGGCGGACACTGACGGGGTGGGAGGTTCTACCGTTCCTCTCCTGGTCACAGAAAACACAAACCACCACCGTCAGGGATGGAACAGAGGCATCGCCGCAGAGCTTAGCAGGAAAATGACAACTTTATGCCAATAAGGTCAACAACTCAGCTAAAATGGGCAAATGCCAATCCTCGAAAGACACAAATCACCAAAGCTCACATGGGAAGAAATGGAAGATCCAAATACCCCATGTCTATTAAAGAAACTGGATCTTCCCACAAAGAAAGTGCTAGGCTCACATGGCTTCGCTGGGGAACTCTAGCAAAAACACTTGAGAAACTCATGCAAACTTCTTCAGAAAACAGAGGAGGGGGGAGCACCTCCAACCAATTTTCTGAGACCCGCATAAACATGATAACAAAACCAGATGAGGACTTCACAAGAAGATAAAATCTAGACCAATATCCCTAGTGAGCATGGACATAAGAATTACTGATGAAGCGGGTGCCTGGGTGGCTCAGTTGGTTAAGCGACTGCCTTCGGCTCAGGTCATGATCCTGGAGTCTTGGGATCAAGTCCCGCATCGGGCTCCCTGCTCAGCAGGGCGTCTGCTTCTCCCTCTGCCCTCTTCCCTCTCGTGCTCTGTCTCTCATTCTCTCTCTCTCAAATAAATAAATAAAATCTTAAAAAAAAAAAAAGGATTACTGATGAAGCATTAGCAAATTGAATGCGATAATATATAAAACCCAACTTAGAGACCCTAGGCTGGGATTGTACTCAAAAGACAGCGTAACTTACCACATTGGCAAAATAAAGGAGGAAAATCGGATCACCTGCACATGCACAGGAAAAGCACTTGACAAAATTCAACATCATTAATAATGAGCAACAAAACCCCACCAGACGAGGAAGAGAAACTTCCTCAACCTGACAAGGGCATCTCTGAACAAGCTCAGCCGAGACGGCACTTGATGGTGAGATACTGAACGCCTTCCCCCAAGATCAGGAGCCAGGTACCTGCTCTCCCACTTCCGCTCAACTCTGTGCCGAGATCCTAGACGGTGTGCTAAGGCATAAAGTTCTAGAAAGGGAGAAATAAAACGGTCTTTGTTGATGACATGATCGCGATGTACAAAATCTGAGGAAATGTACAAATGAGATACTAGAATGAGTTCAGCAAGGTTTTAGGATACAGTCAATGTGCAACAATTCATTTTTTAGATTTGATTATTATTATTTATTCTTTTTTTTTTTTAAACACAAGACTTCATTATCCCCGTTACAAAGGGCAGGTCTTCGCAGGATGAGGGAGGGAGTTCTGATGGGGAGGAGGCGCCTACTTGCCAGCGATGAGCGGGTTCTGCAGGGCCGTGACGACCGAGTCCCCGCGCAGGAGTCTTGGAGATGTGGCGGTCCTTGCTGACTGTCCTTGCCGCTCTTGGGGACTCGGTCCACATCCTCCAGCACCACGTTGCAGTGCCCGTCGGAGGCCTTGCTGCGGCTGTGGGTGAGCACTAGGGTGTCGCTCTTGACTGACTCTGTGAGCACGGAGAGCGGACCCATGTCATACCCCCCTCCTCCCACTTCTCTGGCTCCTCTGGGGTCACGCCATGCTTGGGCCCGTCAAGGAGGCTCACGGTGGTAGCCGCTGCACCCCCAGGTCAGGGCCGCCTCCTCTGGGCTGCGTCTGCATCTAACAACTTACTGTTTTACACGTTGAATGTGTAGGCATAAATTCAACAAAATGTGTGCAAGCTCTGCCTTGAACGTATGAAACACATCAGAGAGTCAGGACCAGAATGAACAGCGTGAGTTGCTGTGTTCGTGGGTTGGAACACTCAAAAGTTTAAGAGGTCCATTCTCTCTGAATCGACCGATAGTTTCAATGCAACCCCGATCAGTGTGGCAGCCAGAATATTTTAGGAATTGACAAACTGATTCTAACATACCTGTGGAAAGGCAAAGAATCTAGAAGAGTCAAAACAATTTTGAAAAAGAAGAACAAAGCTGGAGGGCAAACACATCTGCTTCAAGATATATTATAAAGCAACAATAATCAGTACAGTTGGTATTGGTGTAAAGATCAAACAGACATCCCTACTGCAGAAGGAGGGGCAGGAGGAGGAAGAGGAAGAGGGAAAGGGTGGAGAGAGGGAGGGAGGAAGAAAGATAAGAAAGAAGGGATGGAGACAGGAAGGGAAGGAGGACGGAAGGGAGGGAGGGAACACTGATCCTTACTTCATGTTAATAGAAAAATCAACTTGAAATGGAACTTAAATGAAAATTAAGACAGATAAAGCTACACAAATTCTAGAAGAAAACAAAGGAGAAAAACCTTTGTGACCAGGAATTGGGCAGATATTTCCTAGAAAAGACAGAGGAACAAACCATAGAGGAAGAAATTTTGACTTCATCAAATTAAAAACTTCTTATTTTCCAAAATCTCCTTCAAAAACTGAAAAGGAATCAGATACACAGCACTGTATCTGCCCATTCCATCGCACACCTGAGTTAACCGTCAGAGGATGGGAAACCTTTCTGCGATGACAGAAATATTCCACACTAGACGGCAGTGGTGGTTACGCGACTATATGACTTGTGAAAAGTCACTGAATCACATCCTTAAAAATGATAAATTTTACTTTACGTAAATTACAATTCAGAAAACTGAATTTAAAAATCAACTTATTTCTATTGATAGTAAATATACCGATAGTAAAAAATATACCGATAATAAAAAAACCCTAAAAACAAGACTATAAGAAATAATGCCCCTATGATAGCATCAGACCTAAAATGCTTAGAAATAAAATTAATGAAAGATACACAAGACCTGTATACTGTGTACTGGGCGTGTACTGAAAACCACAACCCATCACTGAGAACAAGTGAACAAGACCTAAATAAATGGAGAGATACAACGTGTGCATGGATTGGGGGACACAGTAGTATTAAGACGTCCATTTTCCCTATAACTGATATAGGAGATTTAACATAACCCTCAAAAAATCTCAGCAGACTTTTTGGTAGTAAGTGGCAAGCTGATTTAAAGTTTATATGGAGGGGCGCCTGGGTGGCTCAGTCGGTTAAGCGTCTGCCTTCAGCTCAGGTCATGGTCCCGGGGGCCTGGGATCGAGCCCCGCATCGGGCTCCCTGCTCCTCGGGGAGCCTGCTTCTCCCTCTCCTTCTACTGCTCCCCCTGCTTGTCCACTCTCACTCTCTCTGTCAAATAAATAAATAAAATCTTTAAAAAAAATAAAATAAAATTTATATGGAAATACAAAGGACACAGAATTGCCAGAACAATTTTGGAAAATGAACGAAGTTGGAAGATGTACACTCTCTCTCTTCAAGATTCCTCCACGCTATAATCATAAGACAGTGTATCATTGGTATAAGAGACAAAAAGAGACCCCAGAAACAGACTCCCACATGGAGAGCAACGGACTTTTGACAAAGGTACCAAAGTAATCCTGTGGGGAAAAGGAAGTCTCTTCACGGGAGGGTACTGGGATAACTGGGTATCTACAAGGGAAAAATAAACTCCCTACCTCACGCTCTGCACAAAAATGAATGAGAAATTGGTCCTAGACCTAAACGTGACTTCACAGTAGACAGAGATTTCAGACAAGACGCAGAAATCACTAATCAAAAAAGGGACTGCTCATCAAAAGAGAGCACTGAGAGGAAGAACAGGCCGAGCACAGACTGGGAGAAAGTACCACCGCACAGACATCCATCAGGAGACTGGAATCCAGGAC
The DNA here is from genome assembly GCF_011800145.1 of Mirounga leonina. Classification (NCBI taxonomy): domain Eukaryota; kingdom Metazoa; phylum Chordata; class Mammalia; order Carnivora; family Phocidae; genus Mirounga; species Mirounga leonina. The sequence goes on from NW_023270265.1 coordinate 53,076,002, forward strand.
GTCTAAAGAGCTCAGTACTCCTACAGAGCTCTGCGTTAACAACGTGCACACGCACACACATCCACGCACACACACGATACAGAACAGGCAAAGGCTCGAACAGACGCTTCACACCGTAAGCTACAGAAGTGGCCCATCAGCAAATGAAAAAGTCATCGACATCGTTAGTCATCAGGGGAATGCAAATGCTCCTGACACCAAAATGTCTCTTTGTTCATCACTTTTGGAACATCATCATCTGCCAACGTAAGAAACATAATTTTCTTGATAATTGTATAGTTCTCCATGACAATTAGATTCGGCCGTGCCTGCAGGAGAGATCTGCAGAACCCCTAAGATACCAGCCGGCCACCCTGTGGGCCAGCAGATGCCTTCACCCCAGACCTCACGAGCACCCCAGGGCCCAGCCAGAGAGGAGAGCAGGTCCGGGCCATGACTGCCCCTGCAAACTCCAGAACATTCCCTGAAGGAGACCTGGCATGCATGACACCCATCTAGTCAGAAAGACCCAGCTGGGGCTGGTCTAACCACTTCCACATCAGCTCATGCACTTCCTCTTTTCACCCAGCTTAATTCAATGCAACAAGCATGTATTGAGCGCCTACTATGTGCAAGGCCCCAGGGAGGCCAGGATGAATGCAACGTGGCCCTGCCCTTGTGGCATTCTGAGAGCTGGAGAAAGATGGGCGCTCCCGTGATGGAAGACTCCTAGAGAGGGTCTCTGTGTACTGTGCATGTGTGTGCATGCACGGACCCACTCTTGTGTGCAAGGGCATGGTCTACAAACAGAAGGCCAGTCTTCATGGTGGGGTCACCAGTGCTTCCACGAGCCCCCTCGAGTCTTCAACCCAGGCCATGCCCACGTCCCGCGCACCGCGCCCCAAGCGTCGGAGGCCTGGGCTGCTGACAGGCCCCCCCAGGGCCCGGGGACAGAGGCATCACCGTCAGAGGGTGCTGGACCACCGGCCCCCACCTCACCCCTCTCACGCCCCTCCTTCACGGAGGGCGTTCACGGAGCGCGGCTCTCTGATGGGGGCTGCTATCTGCTCACAGGAGTGAAGACACTGTGAGATCGTGTAATTAACGGAGCCTTTCGGGCCCTTCAATTAACTCAGTCTGCAGATGGTGAAGTCCTGTTCTCTGGAGCATTGCACTTTTTTAATTAAAAGGAATTTGAGATCATTTTGTAAAGGTTTCTTGGATTCCACTGGACATGCCCACGCGGGCCCAAAGCCAGGTGGCCCCGCCTAGCTCCAGGTGACCAGGGTCCCCTCCGCTTTCTCAGCCTGCATGGCCGTCACAGTAAGACCCCAGGGGGGCCAGAGCTAGCAGAGGGCGGGGCTCACCTTTGCAAGGACCGAGGAGCCCTGTCTCCCGCGGAAGTGACCAGCCCGCCGGGGAGCCGTGCGGCACAAACCCGCTTCCCAGCCCCCAGGCCCGGCCCTGGGGGCTCTCGGCCTGCGGACCTGCTGCACACAGTCAGCACGGGCTCCACGTCCACCTCTGGGCACAAGATGGCCCTTCCTAGCCTCCCGCCCCAGACAGACAGACGCCGGCCGCAGCAGGCAAACAGGCGGGTCTCACCCTCCCCAGGGCCCCAGCTCCCCCAGCACCAGGCCTTTCTCAAGATCCAAGGCTCCCTCTGCGGGGGGTCTGTGGGGTCCTGCACAGACAAAACTCCTCCTGGGCCCTCAACCGCTCCAGCTGCTTCTCAAAGACACAGGAGCGAGAACATCCCAGACAGCAGCCTCCAAAGGGAAGTCCAGCTCGCCGTGCACGGCACCTCCCACCTCCACAGGGAGGAGGCGTCCATGCAGAGTGGACGGCTGGGGCATGCACAGCCCCGGACACTCGTGCGCCAAGCCGGCGCCTCTCCCACACTCTCGAGGCTCACACATACTCGCACACACACAGGCGTGAGTCCGTCCTGCCAGGCCCAGGGGCAGGGACTCCCAGAGACGCTCTGGAAGCAACACCAGACCCTCAGCCTCAGTGGCACTGCCCAGCCGGTGGCTCGGTGCTCCCACTGGTTAGGGCAGTGGTTCTCAGCTGGGGGCGGTGTTACCCCCGGGGGACACGCGGCAACGCCTGGACGCATGACTGACGGTCACAGATGTGGACGGGGCTCTGCTGCGGGCACCAGTGTGTGGAGGCCCAGATGCTGCTAACGCCCTGCAGGGCAGGGGACCAACCCCACCACACAGAATGGTCCGGGTCCAGATGTCCACGCTGTGGAGCCAGCTGGCTTCGAGGGGGCCCCTGCTCCACCCAGAGCAGGGCAGCCCCCACTGGCTCAGCCTGTGGGAGTCCAGGGGATCCCGTGGGCAGAGCCACGCCCAGCCGAGGCCCCAAAGCCCCCCCATGCACCAGTGACGGCCCCAGGAGGCGCCAGGACCCTCCGCGGAGGGAAGAGGCCATGGCCCTGGACACGAGGCACGCACCTGCTCATCAGCCAGGTTCTCAGCTCCTGTCAGATGTGCGTTTCATAACCAGCCCACACGCAGAGTTTCCAACCTAATTCAGGGAAAGTGCTTTCGGGACACTTGCACCTGCATCTGCCGAAATTCATCCATCACGTTTGGCCCAAAGGCAAGTGCGGTCAGTCTCCTGCGTCTCCTTCCGACAGCCAGGGCAGCCGCCCCAATCCCGGCCCACCGCAGCCCCTGCCCAGACGCATCCTAAAGCCTGGCTCCTGGAACTGTTGTTCTGAGTGACCAGGCAGCTTGACCTAACGGCTCTGACAGCCGGAATAGAAAGCACGCCACCAGAGAAGATGGAACAGAGTGGTCAAGAACAGCAGCCAGGGTCCGGATGCCCCAAGGGCCCTGCTGCTGCTGGCTGGGGAACCGGGGTCACCCTGTGCCTGGTGCCCCCAGGGCCAGGGCCTTCTGATCAGACACAAAGCTAAGGAGTGAGGCTTTCCAGAAGCAACAGATGAGCTGCCAGGAGAGCAGGGGGAGGGGCCAGAGGGCACGGAGGGCCGGGTCAGGGCACCCAGCAGCAGGGACTGTGGCCGGACACACGGGCTGGGAACATGGGGAGCCCGGGGAGGACACGGGGCCCCAAGCAGGGGTCAAGGCTTCAGGGCAACAGAACTTGAGTTTGGAGGGGCCGAATTTGGGAGTATGAGACACACGAGTGGTGGTGTCGAGTCAGAGACTGGACAGAAAAGTCTGGAACGTGGGAGGCAGGTCCCGGCTGGAGATATAAATTTGGGAGTCGGCATATGGATGACATTTGAGGTGGCCAATGCGTGAGTGTAGCGAGACGGAGTCGAGAAAGAAGGACCGGCCAAGGGGCCAGGAAGAAGCCCGGGTGGCAGCGACCGGGAAACCTCATGAAGGGAGGGATCTAGGAGGGGTCTAGGAGGGGTCTGGCGTGCCGGGGGCTGCCACGGTCAGGGACGAGGAGGGCTGAGGACTGGGCATTACTCTCAGCCACGTGGACAGGACCTTTCCCAGAGCGCAGGGCCGTGGGCTCACGGGAGGGCTGGACACCGCAAGGACAAAGCAGGTCGAGGAGTCTCGCTGGAAATGGGGAGCAACAGGGACACGGCATCAACAGAGCTTTCTCAGCACGGGAGAAATGCAGCATGCTGTTACCTCGCTCCACAGGCATGCGTGAAAAGCCGTCAGGATGCCTGGCGCCGCATGCCCCGGGGACACAGGGACCCGTGGCTCAGCCCTGTCCACCCTCAGAGCACGACACACAGCTCAGGCTCAGCCCTGGTGTCCCTGGAGCTGGATCTGCAGGCTCAGCGTCCTCCCCTCAGAGCCGGGACCGTGGACATCCTGCCATCCCAGAGCCCCCAGATGTCCTGGGGCAGGGAGCGCAGAGATGCACGCATTTTGTTGGGTCTATACCTAGGAATACAATCCCGGGTAGTAGGGGTCAGTGCTGCCCCCCAGCCAAAGACAGCAGACATGTCTAAGGCTGACCAGGCTGGGTTTACTGCTTCCTGCACCGTTGGGGCACCGGGGCATCTCCGCAGCAGGGTGCTTGAAAGGATGGGTCATAAGGTTTGGGCTGGGGCGGGGGCGCTACGGGGGTCGGGGCAGCGAGCCTCAATGCCGTCAGGAGCCATGTGCCACGCCAGCTCCGGATGTGAGGGCCGTGCGCTCTCTGCCACGGGGTGTGTGTGTGCGTGCAGGTCCTGCCGAGCAGTTTCCAGAGTGGCTGCGTGAATTTACGCTCCGTGTCCGCGGCCGGCAGCGCAGGTGCCCTCTGAACATACTCGGCCCGGTGACGGGGCGAGGAGTGCGTGAGGAGGTCAGCCTGGGCTGTAGAAAGACGGTCCTTTCCCAGGAGCCCAGGCCTTGGATCCCAACACCGTCCCCGACAGAAGGACTGGGGCTCCCCGGAGAGCTGGTGAGTCGAGGGCTGGGTCAGGGGATGCACCGGTCGGGCCAGAGGAGAAGGAAGTGCTCGGAAAGCTGCAGCCACGGGGGTGTGCCGAGGCCACGGGAGCCCACGCCAGAACAGCAGGAGAGGCAAGAATGAAGTCATACTGGATTGTGACCCAAAGTGCAACCCAGCAGCGTGTGAATGGGGCGAAGAGAGGGATCTTCGCAGAATTCCAAACCACTTACATAGACCCTCCCCTCAAGGAGGTGGAGCGTGACACCCGCCCCTGACGCGTGGGCTGTGCGTGGTGGCGTCCTTCCAAAAGGTCAGCGTGGAGCGGACAGGACAGTCCAGTCCCCTGACAGGGGAGACTCCTGACAAGCGGCCTCAGCCAGGGCGTCAAGTCAACAGGTTCAGGGACCAGACAGACCCCTGCTGTGACGTGACCCCAGGTGCTTTCTCTGAGCCCTCCCCGAAGACCAGACCCCAGTGTAACCACTGGGAAAACCGCAGAGGAATCCTACAAAGCACCCGACAGTCATCCTCAAAACCGTCAAGGTCGTCAAAAACAGGGACAGGCTAAGACACTGCCGTGGCCCAAGGAATGTCAAGAGAGACCACGGAGCGTCACATGGGGCCGTGGAACGGAAAAGGGATGTTAAGTAAGAACGAAGAAAATCTGATTGACCTGTGGACTTCAGTTGCTCGGTTATAGCTGTTAATTTTACGTGTCAACTGCGGGCGCCCCGATTACACACTACCCTGCGCGTGTCTGGGGTGTCTCCGGGTGACGTTAGCACCAGAGTCTGAGCATTCTGCAAAGCAGGTCCCCCCCAGCAAGGGTCTAATGGGGGAGGAGGGAGGGATTCTCCCTTTGTTCCCGCCTCACCGTCCGGGGCGGCTCAGCTCAGGCTCGGCTCACCTCGGCTCTGCCTGAGGCCTGGGAGCTGCACGTCGCCTCGCCGGGTCTGGGGCCTGCAGACAGCAGACCGCACACCCTCTCGGCCTCCCTGACTGCGCCGGTGGCCCACTCCTCGAGATAGATCCCCGGACATTCACGCACACGCGCACGCGCCTGCCCTGCACCTGCTCCGCATGTCCGCTCCCCTGGAGCGCCCTGGCTGGGACGCGGAGGCGTCCCCGTGCACTCAGCAGGTGCGGCTGCCTGACGCCACACTAATGTAAGACACTCCGCGGAAACTAGGCGCGAGCACTCGCTGCTCTGCCTTCCCGACTTTGCCGTAAATCTACAAGATTCTGAAATAAGTGTATAAGGAAAAAGTTTTTAAAAAGCCATACACGCTTTGTCTGTATGGGAGCTCGGACTGGGAAGTGGCGGGATGGACGCACAGGGCTGTGGTCTCAATGCTGAGATTATATAAGACACTGAATTTCCTCATATTTTTTTCTTGTCATTTTTCGTTATATAATAAAAAGCTATAAAGTAAAAAAAAAAAAATCATCCTGGCAACAGCGTCTGGTGGCTAGATGAGCAGCCACATAATTCATCACCCAAAGCAGGACACGTCCGAGGGTGACAGGGATGCTGTTAATCGCCATGCCCGGTCACGTCCAGCGACCACAGGTGTGCGGTCACCACGCGGAGGCAGGATCGCTGGCTGTGCCCTCCCTAAGTCCCTAAGCACAGGTGGCCCTGGAAAGGAGCTGGGTCAGCAGGTAGGGAGTGGCGGTAAGGGGCCGCACACTGAGTCTGCCTCGCAGGCTCCGTCCCCACGACCCCTAGCTCGGTGTTCACTTCCGGAGGCACTTCATCCATCAGGCCCCTTACTTCTGCACATTCTAATTGTCGTGGGCTCTGGTAAAACGGCATCAGGATCCTAATAACTGGGGATTCCACGGTCCGACTCCCAGTTCCACGATATGCCCTCGGCAAGAGCTGCAGAGACGCGCCCCTTGGGGCCTGGGGTCTCCCTTCTCTGTCATGGTCGCCCTGTAAGCCCGCACAGCCAGCCACCCCACCACGGCCTACCGACGCCTGTCTCAGGTCCCGCTTGCTGCTCAAGCACCTTGCAGGACTGGCGGGAGGGGCCACCCCAGGTTTTCCAACCGCCAAATGTGGCCACAGGGCCCCCTAGTCCAGGCATGCGGGTCACACATGTGGGGACAGGGCCCCCTCTCTTTGCAACTTCCTTCCTTCCTGTGTCCCTGGACCCCACTCTCTGTCATGTGCTAACTTTGCAAATCATCCTTTCTGCCTGAGGAGCCAAAATACGACTTCAGCAACACAAGATGACCTTGATTCTTGAAGAAAAAGAGAAAACACAGGAATTGGGCCAACACAAACAGACATGACCTAGGATAGCCGCAGGTGGGTCCCCCAGAGCACAGGGACCTCTGAAGCCAGGACGCGGGTGACTCGCCCAGCAAAGTGTCCATAACCAGGTTGGGACACAGGTTGGCAGCCTCCCGGCTTCTTGGACCCACCATGCTTCCCCTCAGAGGCCTGAACTGAATTCAGTGTGTGTCCCAATGTTTTCGGGGGCTCTGAAACAGCGACTGCTGAGCTGGGTGCTGCTGGGTCCTCTTGGCCACACTGGCATCCTGCGTGGCCCCAGGTTCGAGGTGGCCCAGAGGGAACTCGGGCAACACGGGGAAGGCAGACACAAGGCGGTGGTCCTGATGCCCTGAGAGATAGGCCGGGTGACAGGGGCTTCCACCTTGTCCCTGTCCTCCCCTGCCCTCCCCATCTTCCCCAGCCCAGCCCTCCCCAGCCCTGCCTTCTCCCTCCCCTGCCCTGCCCTCCCCTGCCCTCCCCCTGCCATCCCTTTTCCTCCCCCTGCCCTCCCCTGCCCAGTCCAGCTCCATCTGACAGCCAGCCCCGCCAGCCACCCCCAGGTGCAGAGTCTTGGCCCTGTGCATTCCCTCTCCTGAACCTGGGGACCTGCTCGAGCCCACGGTGCCTGTCCACGCCTACCCCATGCCTTGGCCTCAGCGCACCCAGAGTGGCGGGAGGAAATCCCACTCTCCCACTGCGGAGACCAGTGGACATGGAGGAGCCCTGAGGCCACAGAGGACAGCTGGTGGTTTAAAATATGCCCACATATTCTTTGACATTTGCTTCAAAGGGTGGAGCCCGATCCCCCCCGTGAGTGTGGGGCGGGCACAGTGAGTGGCTGCGGACACACGGCCTAAGGTGGGCGTGCCCGCACGTGACCTCAGAGTCTGGGGCCTAGAAGGCACCGTGGCTCCTCCTGTCTCCTGGCTCGCACAGAGGCTGGCCGCCATGGCGTGAGGCCACATAAGCAGCTCCACGGAGAGGCCCACGTGGGGGGGAGCTGGCTTGGGAGCAGGGCCCCCACCCGCCCAAGCTGCAGACGGTGCAGCCGAGCCGACAGCCGCATGCGGACAGCGAGGGGGACCCTGAGCCACACGCACCAGGAGAGCCGCCCTGACCTGACCGCTCCCAGACACCGAAGCGATGTGCCTGGAGCCGTCTGAGGCCGCTGTTAGCAACAGATCCCAGGAATAGATAACAAAGAGCGGACAGCGAGACCGAGACCCCCAGGGACGTGACCCGGGCGAGCCTGCCAACCGCCTCCATTCCAGCTGAGAATGAGGCCCCACGTTGGGGACCGAGGACGCGCCGCAGGGGGCCTGGATCCCAGGCATCACGAGCAGCAGGGAGACCCGTCCCCACGGCCCCGACCCGTCGTGAGACTTAATAAAGCACAGGCATTGCTGTGTCTCTAGGTTTGGGGTAGTTTATCACCAGCAACCACCAAGGGTGCGGGGACCCCGCCCCGGCCTCCAGCGGGAAGCTGGTGGGAAGGACACGGGCCAGCCGGGCACCGGGAGAGACGAGGGGCCTGGACGAGAAGCACCGAGCACGCAGCAGACCCCTCCTTGCCCCACGGGGGCACAGCAAGGACGAACGAAAGCCGCGCTGTGAAAGGCGCGCACGTCCGTGCCATGCCTGACACACTCACAAATGACAAAGTCGTCTATTTCTCGCTTTTGCCACAAGTTCTGCCTTGTGCATGCAAAGCATGAAGAGTCATGATGTGAATTCTGAAAGCAGAGACCTTTCTAAAGTCAACTTTTTAAATCACTGTGAGAAAGTGAATGTACTCAGCTCCTATTTTTAATAAATTGGGGGCGACACTGACTCCCACCTACACCCTCTCCTGGCTTCAGAACCTAAATAACATCCCCGGGGTTTTCACAGGATCGAACAGGCCTGTGCCTGAGCTGCCGTGCTGAGGACCATCCGTGGGCTCCGTGTCACGTCGGGGGAAACGTGGGCAGGGAGACGCGGCCCTTCTCACAGCTGAGAAGCCTGCTCTCTGCCCTCGGCCACGCTGATAGCAGTTGGCTGCCTTGGTTTTTAAAATAATAGACTTTAGGGGCACCTGAGGGGCTCAGTCATTGAGCGTCTCCCTTAGGCTCAGGTCAGGGTCCCAGGGTCCTGGGATCGAGCCCCACATCGGGCTCCCTGCTCCCCGGGAAGCCTGCTTCTCCCTCTCCCACTCCCCCTGCTTGTGTTCCCTCTCTCGCTGTGTCTCGCTCTGTCAAATAAATACATAAAATCTTAAAAAAATAAAATAATAGATTTTAGGTCAATGACAAAAACATTTTTTGATGAAGCAGGCATCCCAGATTTTAAAAATAACAATAATTTTATTAATTACAGCTTCTCCCAAATTGTCTCAAATTCTGATCATTAAAATCATTCAGCGTTTGGGTCCAGCCGGTGTATGGGGAAGGGAGAAGCAGCCCAGCATGTCCCGCAGGGTGCCCGGCCAGCTCACTGCCTGGGTGGGAAGGCGCACCCCGAGAGGCACTCTGGGCATGGCCAAGCCCTCAGGGGGCAGACATATTGATCCCACCTAATGGATGGGGAGCAGGGATGGAGAAGGCTTGCATGCTGAGGACAGCAAGGTCTAACCATTTCTTGGAATATCAGCCAGGAGCAAGAGTGGCTACCGAAGCTTTATCTTTACCTACGGTTATACACAGATTGCAGAGTGAGGCAGGTATGAAGAAACAGACAGTTCAACATATTTTTAAGAGAGGAAGAACAATCTGGACAGGAAGGAAAAGCGACACCAGGTGGAAGGCCTGGTCTTTCACCAAGGTGAACGCCGAGTTTGACTGAGCTTCCTACGGACAGGGAACTGAGCACAGGCCCCTAAAATAAGAACCAACGGGTTCCAAAGAGGACCAGAGCGGCCACTTGGGCCCCCCAGGAGGGCAGACCGCACCCATCAGCCCCACAGCGAGGCCCTTGGGGTGGGGCCGGAGCCGCCATGCTCCCCACGCACGTGGGTGGGAAGCCGAGCGCCCTCCAAGCAGCCAGCTCTGGGATCAAGCATCTACACACCCCTCAGCAACCCGCGGCTGGTGGCAGTCGCACCAGCAGCCCTGGGGAGGGGTCAGGGGAAAGATGCCAAGTCCCCACTTACAATGAAGGAAGACCGGGGAATCGTGCAGTGGTTACGTGTGTGACAGGCGGTGCCTGAGAAGAGTAACGCAGAGATAAAAGCACAAACCAGAGACGTGGTGTCATCCCCTGTGTGGCAGCTTGTCCCCAGAGGATGACGAGGGCACGTGTGGTCTCCCACCCAAGCCCATCGCCCTGCGCACCGAGCCCGGAGGGTCCTGCCCTCAACAGCCACACCTGCTGTGCACCTGCTCTGCCCTCCCGACTCAGAGTGGATCCGAGGACGGGCAGCAGGACAGGCAGACTTCTGGGCCCCACCCCAGACCTGCTGAATCAGAATCTGCCCCCTTCCCTGAGGACCCACAACGGCTGGAGACCCTGCAAGGGCCGCCCTGACCCTGTGCAGAATGAGCGCTATTCCACGGCTCTGCTTCCTTCAGACCATCAGCCCCAGAGAGAAGCCCTGAGCAAAAATTACCCCCGTTGCATTCTTGCATTACTTCTCGACTGGAAAGCTGGGTGGTTAAATTTTTAAAAGAAAATCGGCTTATTTTTAGCACTTTAAAACACACAACCAGATGGACAGGCATGCAGAGCTGACGTGACAGTAGGTCCCAAGTCCATTCTAGGACCAGCCACGGGGAGAGAAACACATCGAGCTCCATGGCTGCCCACAGGCCCTCCGGGACCCAGAAACCCAGGAACAAATGTGCCAGGGGGCTTTCCAAAGGGACTGCATGCCCTCCTACCCAACTGGAACCCAAATACCCTCCCCCACACCAAGGGCCTCGGCACCGTTTCTGCCAGCTGGCAAAGGACCCCACAGTGTGCAGCCACCAGGCTTCTGGCCACCAAGGGAGGCCTGCAGTGTGGGGAGTGGGTGTGAACTGCCATTAGCCCGAGTGTGGGCCCCACAAAAAACCGCCACCCTGTCTTCCCAGTCGGGAGGGAAGGAAACAGACTCCTAATAACCAGGGGCCAGACTGGCCCCAGAAACTCGGGCCCCATCAGCATTATGGGGCCAGCCACACGTGCGCCCAGCGGCTCTCCTCAGCCCTGCGAGCTCTCAGGAACACAAAGGAAAAAGTGGGGCATAAACACCATACGGTAACGGACCATCCTTCCTGGCGGTCATGGCGGAGCACCGAGAAAAGCCAAGCAAAGCAACTCAAAAACTCTGGCAACCAGCAAGGGTCTCCAGCACAGTGGCCACTTCTAGGAGGAGTGTTTTAAAAAGAAGAGTGTGCCTTCATCCCAGCACTGATCAGCGTGAAATACGATGGGGAAAGAGATCCTGTTGACGGTTCAACAAAACCCAGCAACCAACACACAGTAAAGGGCATTTTAAACTTAGAAACAGCCGAAATGTGCTCAACCTCAGAAAGCACGGGACCCCCAGGAGGGTCTTCCTCTAGCTGCCGGGTCACACGGTGTTCTGAATGGACTGGAAGTTTCAATCTGTGTATAACCGTAGGTAAAAATAAAGCTTTGGTAGCCACTCTTGCTCCTGGCTGATATTGCAAGAAATGGTTAGACCCTGCAATAGAAGGAGGCACAGACGTGGGCTTACCAACGGGGACAGGGCACAGCAGTAACACGACACCAAGGCCGGAAACTGCCGGAAAGGAAGCTATTGATGAATCTGACCACACAAAAATTAAACACATCCATACAAAAAAACCCCTAGCAGCGTTGCAAGATAAATGGCAAACGTGCGTGGGGTGGGGGGGCGCTGTGCCAGGGTACGGCTTTGCGGACCCAGGACGGGGCAAAGACACGGGGCCGCCAGGGTCCCAGTGGGAGGCAGGGGCTCGGCTGGGTGCCAGAGCTCCCCAAGAGACAGATGCCCCGACGTGAGAAGCAAAGACATGGTCAATCCCACCAGCAGTCAGAGAAACTCAAAGCATTCATACAATCCTTTCACCTTTCAGACTGTCAGAAATCTGAAGCATCACTAGCAGCCAAAGCTGGTGAGGATTCAGGGAAAGAGGACTTTTGAGCATGCCCAGAACAAGCAATGGCCGTGCGTCCCGGCCACTCGTGCTCTGCCCTCCTCGTCTCTCTCCTGTCTGCTGCCGGTCCCCCACGTGCCCCTTCGTCTGCTTACCCCGCACACAGCAGCCACATCTTGAGTGGCCGCCATGGAAGGCGCGCCCAGGACAGCACCTGGTGCACAGAGGGACGGTTCCTACGGGCACCAGCAGGTCAGCTGGTCGAGGTGCCTTACGTGGACACAGTTCTGGGGTGGCAGGTCGTTCCTCCATGCAGGAACATGAGCACACAGAGATGCTCATTGCCAGGTTTGTGATATTGTGTTTGTGAAGAAAGTGGAAACATCCCAGTGTCCTACAGCAGGAAATGAGGTGAGCAGAGAACATCATGTCTACCCGGAGCAAGGCTGAAGGGCAGGGACTCGGCCCTGGCCACCCGTCAGAACCACCAGCAGGACAAGATAGGCGAGCCGAGCTCCACCCCCAACGGGAATTCCTGGGCGGCGGGGACCAGGCATCCGTAGTTTTAAGGGCACCATGGAGTCTAGCTCCCAGCCAGGCTTGAGGGCCGCTCTTGTGAATCCAGCCAACAAATGCTGTAGATCTATCAGATGTTGGCGACATCCCGCTAAGTAAAAAAGCGGGTTACGACCAAACCATATATGGAACGCGATCCCATTTCTGCATCAAAGGAAAAAAGTGTGTTTCTCCACGGCTGGAAGTGTGAGAACATTCCTAGAACAAAGCTGCAGAAAACGCACACTGACATGTTCGCTGCGGAGAGTCTCAGTGCTAAACCTACACGTCTGGATTTTCCTATTTAGGGCAATTTTAGGAAAAACAGGAAAGCATACACATGTATACATTTTAATGCTTCTATAATTAGAAATAAACAAAGGATTTCTTTTTACGTTTTAAGAAAGGTGACTTGAGAATCTGGTGGCCTCCCATCCTGGCGTGCTGCCCACCCACCCAACAGTCCGGGCGAGGTGTTCTGCGGCCTTCAAGGACTCCTTATCCCCAGTCTTCTCTGGGGGAGCAAACCTCGCAGTGATTAGTGGTCCCCCACTAGGAAGCTAACGTCACATTGGGTTTGAGTGCTGGCCATGACTATGGAGAAGGGCGGGCGCCCCACTGGGTTGCGGACCTGCTCAGGGGGGCAGCTGGAGCCCCCTCAGCACCGCTCAGCAGCCTCATGACCAAGACCGTGTGGACCGTGTGGACGAAGGGGCTCGCGAAATAGCGCGAAATAGAGCGGCTCTGGGGCAGGGCAGCCGAGGAAAGACAGGTCCCTGGCAGGTTCGGCCCCTGAAATCCACGGCTCCCCGAAGTCAGCGAGGGCTGGGAGCGGAGGAGGTGTGGCGTTAGGGGGAGAGGGAAAGGTGCCCCTGGTTCCAGCGTGAGACAGAGGTGCAGAGAATCTGCACCTGTGCCCGGCACCTGCCAAGTACCCACAGGGGCTCTAGACTCCGCGGGACCGACGGGGGAGAGGACACTTCTCTATCACAACCACGCTTTCTAGTTGGGGTTTACCTGGCACTCTGTGAAACTGCCTTTTTCTTTTCTTTTATCCTTTTCTCTGCATACCAAACTTGATATATTAATTGGGAGTTTTAATCCAAAAAATTCATCAGAAGGTCTTCCATTGCCATAGCAACCGTGCAGTCCCGGTAAATGCATGTCCGCGGCACAACACGGCTGCCTCTTCAGGCCCGCTCGGCAGCGGGGCCAGCAAAGTGATGCAGCCCCGTCCGGGGGGGCCGGGGGTGACCTCACACCGGCCTGGAAGAGAGCTGGGGCTCAGGGGCCACGCCTGCCCCCGACTCGCCTTCCTCCGTCCCAAACCCCATTCCCTATTCCTTAAATAAGCCCACGGCCCTCTCTGCAAGCTCGTGACGAGATGCTTGAGCCGTAGGTGCCCCGACGATGGAACGCACACGCGGGACGACGCGGCTGTCCGGCCAGATGACGCGGACGGCTGCCGCGCCCAAGCTCACCAAACAAAGCCTGGATAAGTCCCAACGGTGGGTTCAGTTTGGGCATGTGGCCGCCATGCCAAGTGATGAGCAAGTAACTGATGTCACATGTCCTAAAGAGCAAGCACCTGTAGCAGACTCAGCGCCCCACCTCCCACCTCCCGAAGCAGCTGCGGCCTCGGCCGACCCACTGCAGGCAAATGCAGGGGTTGGGGGATGCGCCGAATAATTCTCAAATCAGATTGCGAGCAGCATCGACAGATTCTGTGCTCTTTTTGCCTTTTTAATGATCCATGAAATCTGAGACATAACACACTGTGAGCCAGTAGAAAAATCCTACGTTAAAAAGCTGAAGGCAGCCCCCGAGCAACATCAGTTTCTCTACTCCCGAGTTCTCTGCCTCGGAGAGCACAAGGCTAGGGCATGGAAAGAGTGGCCAGCTCTTGGCTGACCCAGCGAGCACGGAACTCAGATGTTTTTCTCAGACACCTTCTCATCGTGCAGCCAGAGAAGCTTCCTGACCAGTTCCTAATGCACTCTGAGCTTTCCTTACTCGGAATATTTATGTTGAAAACAAAAATGCATAACATAGGAAAGAGTCACAGCCCTGAGTTCTGCTGCCCCAGAGCTCAGGGCACAAGGACGGCAGACCCAGAACACACCGGACTGATGGGGCGGGTCCGAATGCCCCTCCCCTGCTGACCGTGGCCACACTCAGCAGCCCGGCACCCCCTGGCCAGCCCACGGCAGCCTCTCCGTCACTCCGATGACCACCCGCACACGGCCTGCACACTCACCACCACTGAGGCCTGAGGTCGTACTACTGTGATTTCCTATTATGCTTAAATTATTTACCACAACAAATAGTTTGGGCTCCTGTGCTGAGCTGTGCTCTAAAATTATAAAAGACCCATCTTACCTCTGCAGGCTGCCTACAGATGAAAAAATGCATATTTCAACTATTTTGAGGAAATGTCAAAAAAACATCAAATGTGTCATCATTGTACCATTTAAACTATCTCCATGACATCCGTAGAAAAGAGCTGTATGTTTGCGTGCGAATGTATCCCGGTGCCCCAGAGGCAGACCTTCCCTGCAGGCAGCCGCCAAGTGAAAGGTGGTCGGTCACGTGTTTTCCATGGGCACCTGCCTCCGCGCGGCCACTCAAGAGATGCGGGTGGGTGGTCTGGGTCAGCAGCTTTACCTGCAGGAGGACCTGAAGGGACACTCTCAAAGGGAGTTCCCAAAGGGCAGGTCTCCCCACAAAGGCAAAGCCATCTCCGCCGCACATCTGAGCCCAAAGGTTGGGCACGTGGGGCCACACCACACTGTCAGCCGCAGACTGAGAGCTCCCGGAGCCAGGGACCCCCCACACCTGTGGGGCAGGCGTCTTCCTTCGCAGAAGCGGCACACCACAGGTGCAGCGTAGACCAAGCCTGCACCCCACCCCTAAAAGGAAAATGAACACATGCAGCCCCCGCCACAGCGCGCGGCTAAGCCGGGACCGCTCCGACCACGGACCCTCACCCCGCAGGGCGGGCCGGAGCCCCCTCCCGCCGCTGCGCCGCCACTGGACTCGGAGGAGGCAGGAGGGAGCCCTGGACGCGCGTGGGCGCCGCAGGCACCATCCGCGAGTTTCCTCGGAAACCGAGGCGCCCGGGATGCCTTCCCACCCGGGTGGGCGCAGTGTCTGCACGCGAGGAAACCCTACTGCCGCGGCCCCTCTGCGAGAAGGCGCAGGGTCCCCGGCAGCCCGGGGCCCCCGCCGTGCGGCCGCGCTCACCGTCCTCCTTGTCGTCAAACACCGGCCTCCGCGCCGCGGCCGCCGACATGGAAGAGCCCATCCTCTTCTTCCACTTGCTCCACGGAAACAGGGGGCGCGGCTGCGCGCGGGCATCGCCCGCGTCCCGGGCCCGGGGCTGGCCGGCGGCGGGCGGCGGCGGGGCC
>NW_023270265.1:53092060-53117171 GCF_011800145.1 Mirounga leonina
GGCTGGGGTCGGCGCGGGCGGGCCGGCTGTCCCGGCCGGGCGCCCATCCCGCGCTGCGGCTGCGCCCCGGGGGCGGGGGCGGGGCGGGCGCGGCGCGAGGAGCCCGGCTTGCGGGCGCGCGCGCCCTCGCGCCCTCGGGGTCTCGTCGGCTGGGTCCTCGCCGCGAGGCCGGCGGGACTCGAAGCCGGAGCGGGAGCCGCTGGCCCGCGTGCACGCCGCCGGCCCTCCCGGAGCCGTGCGTCCGCGTAGCCCGGAGTCCGCCGGCCCTGCCCGGGTCCGACGGGGCCGCGGCGCTCCAGGTTGGACCTCGGTGAGCCTCTCCGCCCCTGCTTGCACGGGGCAAAGACACGGGGCTCCCCGGGGGGGAAGCGCTCGGCACCGCGGACGCCCCGGGAGAAGGCGCTTTCCGTACGGCCTAGCCCCCTGCGCTCTAGACCTCGTCACTGAAGAATCCTTTCTTGTGACGGGTTCACTTACGGAAGCCTGAAGTTCTGCCTGGTGTGCAGGCCCAAAGCCTGTCGTTCCTCCTCCCCCGGCCCCCCACCCCCCTGAGGGCCTGGACGGGCCTTCCGCTTCCCCACCGTGAGAGCGGATCCCCAGCCCCCCCCACCCTGAGTTACCAGGCCCTGCGGGCGGATTTCCCCCGCGGCCGCTCCTCCCCCCGCGCACATCCTTCAGCCACCCCGGGCTCTGCCCTGACCTCACAGCCCCTCTCCTGGCTCGACCCCCGTCCCAGCTTGTGGTACTCAGTCTTGGTGGTCCCCACTCGGGTCTCTCTTCATGGTAGGCTATGCTCACCCCGCCTTTGAAATTCAGTGTGGCTCCTTGACCTGCTTGACCAATGAGATGTCAGCAGAGGAGACCAGTGTCCACCTGCCTAAGAGGGAGTCCGCACCGCTTGGGACCACCTGCAGACCAGCCTCAAGCACGCAGGGCAGGTCTTAAGCCATCCAGATGGGGGGAGTTACTTTTACCTGAGCAGAACCCAGGTTAGTCCACTGACCTTCTACCCACAGCCCGTGTCCCTGCCTGGCTGACATGTGCGCATATCCCGTCTGGACGTAAACTGAGGCCTCCCAGATTGGGCTCAGCCTCCCTCCCTGGAGCTCCATCCAGCGCTGCCGTCCTGGGCTCAGACGCACGCCTGCTATTTGCCAGTCGCTGTGCTCCCTGAGCCGGTGCCCTATAGGAATTCATCCTGCAGGAGCGAATGTGGAATGTTTTTGAAAAGGGGGGGCAGTGAGGCAGGGTTATGCTTAGAGCCACCGTCCCTGGGACTGCACATCAGAATTCCCCCAAACCCACAGCAGCCTCGGATTGCCCAGTGCAGACTGACCACCCTGCAGTCTGCACCCAGTGCAGACTGACCACCCTCTCCTTCCCAGACCCTCTAAAGGGGGCAGAATTAAAATAAAAAGGTATAACCAACCCCTGCCCAGAGGAAACAGATGAGATTTTTTTTTTAAAGATTTTATTTATTTATTTGAGAGAGAGAATGAGAGACAGCACGAGAGGGAAGAGGGTCAGAGGGAGAAGCAGACCCCTCGCTGAGCAGGGAGCCCGATGCGGGACTCGATCCCGGGACTCCAGGATCATGACCTGAGCCAAAGGCAGTCGCTTAACCGACTGAGCCACCCAGGCGCCCGAGATTTTATTTTTTTTTTTAAGATTTATTTATTTGAGAGAGAGAGAGAGAGAGAATGAGCTGTGGGGAGGGGCAGAGGCAGAGGGAGAAGCAGACGCCCCACTGAGCAGGAAGCCTGACTTGGGGCTCGATCCCAGGACCCAGAGACCATGACCTGAGCCGAAGGCAGATGCCCAACTGACTGAGCTACCCAGGCGCCCCGAGAAAAGACTTTAGAAGGAAAAAACATGTCAGTGGATTCAGAAAGTGGCTGGAAACATTACAGGGACCACTGGCGAGACTGAGGGCTTGTAGGTAACAGGGAGCCCTGGGAGCGGGGCCACAGAGGGGCGGGGAGAGGAGCAGTAGAGCCACAGGGCGACCTCCAGCGAGGACAGCTGGGCACGGACAGTCCTTCTCTGAAAGGACTTGTCTGAGAGGCACCAGGCCCAACAGAAGACAGTGAGGGGACCAGCAGAGATGAGTGGGGACATCTGCACACTGAACTGGGAGCCCCAAATGCCCAAGCAGGCACCCGCCCTGGGGTCAGGACATAAGAAGAACCTCCTCTGGGCACACTGAGCACCTCTCAGAAGACCCCTGGGCCCTAGGATTGTGGGTCCCTCACAGGCCCAAGCAGAAAAGAGCAGGAACCAGCACAGTAGATGGGCCTCCAGCTGGCCTCGGGGCTCAGGGCACAGCTCTGTCCGGGAAACCCCCTGTGCCTGGCCATGGGGCGGGGTCTCAGGAAGCCCAAGGACTGGCTATGCAAGCTGGAGCAGGCCCACAGCAGGGCACGAGACAGAAAAGGTTAGGGCTGCCTCACCCGCAGGCAGACCAGGTCACCTCAGCCACAAAGGTGACCATGGAATTCAGGGGAGGCCGGGAGGGAGCAAGGCTGGAATGGGGGTCAGCTGTGAGTGGAAGGGGGCATTGAGGCCAACAGAGTGTCCCTGGCTACCCTGGCTGCCCACACTGATCAGGAGCATCAGCTAGCTCAGGGCTGGCTGTCCTGTTCCGGTGACAGGAGACAGCCAGTGACTCAGTACCAGGTAAACATGTCTACCACATCAAGCATGCAGGAGCGCACACGGGACCGTGGGCGGTGTATGACCATGGAGCCACTTTATGGGGTGGCTGGGCAGGGTTCTGAGACTTGAGCATATACCAGCAGCCCTCTGAAGGCTGTGGCTGGGGCCTAGGATGCTGGCCCCAAGGTGGGAACAAGCTGGCATGCGAGGACATGGAGCGGCCCGTGTCTCTGGGGGACAGTGAGCACCCCCTGAGACAGGGAATGCAGAATAGCCAGGGGTTGATTTTGCACGAACGTGCACTGGTCTCTAATTTGTCCAAAAAGAGCTGTGCTTCCTGAGGGGGTACCCTTGACATTGAGTCAGGGAAGGTCACATGGCTGGGACCAGCACAGCCTTCAGTTCTCAGGCAGTCTTGTCTTAGGTCACTGTTGTGACATTGACGCTTGCCCGCGTCTTCATGAACAGTCCTCTTATCAAACTGTGCTCAGACTGCCTGACTCCCATGTGCGGTTTCCTGCTCGGGAACGGATACCAGAATGGCCCCGGGAAACAGAAGCTCCGAAGGGATTCTGATCCCGGGGCACTCACCTGTGTGCCCACGTTTAGCCTCGTCCCTGGCAGGAAGTGGAAAATGGGTGCCATCAACATTCTCCCCACGCATCAGTTCCCAGGGCTGCCTGAACAAAGCATCGCAAAGTGGGGGCTGGAAATAGCAGAAATGGATTCTCTCACAGCTCTGGAGGCTGGGCCGTTAGCAGGGCTGGTTCATTCTGGAGGTCCTGAGAGAGAACCCATCCCATCTCCAGGCTTCTGATCGCTCCTGGCGATCCTGGAGTCCCTTGGCTTGCAGAGGCGTCCCTGCCTCGAGACATCACATTTCATGTATGTGTCCTTGTCTTTGCTTCCCTTTTAAAGACATTTGCTGTAAGATTTAGGGCCCACCTTGATGCAGGATGATATCAACTTGAGATCCTTACCTTAATTACAATCCTTAATTGCAAAAGCCCTCTTTCCAAACAAGGTCCTGTTCATAGGTTCTGGGTGGACGTCTCTTTTGGGGGGCCCACCATTAAACCTGCCACAGTCCACTCTTTGGTCCCCCAACATCTATGTCCATGTCGTGTGCAGAATACATCCACTGCGTCCCAGCACCCCCAAAGCCTCAGTACTGCGGTATGAACTCCAGGCCTACAATCCCACCTAAGTGTGATCCGCTCGTGGGCCCCAGTGTCACCATCTGACTCAGGTGCGAGTGAGACTCTGGGTGTGTCCTGTCCCTGCTTCCAGAGTGCACAAGCACAGGACGGACATCCCCATCCCAGAAAGAGAAACTGAAGGAATGAAGGAGTCACTATTCCCAAGGAAATTCATAACCTCGCAGGGAAGCTTCAGTTAAGTTCCGAGGCCCGAGGAGAATCCTGTCACAGGACGCACCACCCTCGGGGCCGTTCTCCTTTCTTCCTGACAGGCCGCACGTCCTTGCTGCTCAGCGGCTCCATCAGCCCCTGTCCTGCTTGTGGAGCTCTGTGCGTCCCGTAGCAGTCCTTCCCTGCGTCCTGAATCTGTTCCTCCCAGTCCCAGCCGGCGGGCTTCTGTTCCAGTGTTCTCAAGGGCCTGGTATGTGTCCCGTCACACAGGAGGGCCCTCCGCGGATCTCTCCCCCACGATCACACCTGTACCCCTGGGCTCTGCTGAGACGGCCAGGTGGGTCCAGAGTTGCTCCGCTAAGCTCTCCAGCAAGTGGCTGCCTTGCTGGCACACCCTTGGCCCTCTGTTTAGAATGTGCTTTTCCGACAGTCCATTTCCCAATTTTTGTATTCTTTGCAATCTGGATGAGCCAAGAACCTCCCAAATCATTAGGGGCTGGTTCATTTCTGCTTAAGAGACCTTCCTCAGGGGCGCCTGGGTGGCTCAGTGGGTCAGGTGTCTGCCTTCAGCTGAGGTCATGATCCCAGGGTCCTGGGTTCAAGTCCCGCATCGGGCTTTTCGCTCAGTGGGGAGTCTGCTTCTCCTTCTGCTGCTTCCCCTGCTCGTGCTCTGTCAAATAAATAAATAAATAAAATCTTTAATAAAGAGAGAGAGCTTCCTCAATTCACCTATTTTCTCTCCATTTTACTCTGAGCAGCAAGAGGAAAGCAACCCACACCTCTAACACTTTGCTTGTAAACCTCCTCAGCCAGCAACCAAGTTCATCATCATGTTCCACCTGACATCAGAACACAATTCAGTCAACTTTTCTACCACTTTATAACTAGGCTCACTTTTCCTCTGGTTTCCGTAGCACGTTCCTGGTTTCCACCTGAGACCTCACCACCTCACCCCCTTTAACATGCACACATCTGCCAACACCGTGGTCGTAATGAAGAGTGTGTCCTCTAAGATAACATCCCTTACTTCCTTCTGAGCTCTCCCCAGCCCACCGCAATGAGCCATATATCCACCAACTGTCTGTCCAGAGCATTCCAGCTGATTAATGAGACCCACCCAGATTACCCAGGGGGATCTCCTTTCTTTCAACTTAACTGATGGCAGATGCTGACCACGGCTTCCTAGCACAGATCGTAGCACACCTTCCCGGCAGCTGGTTTAGTATCTGGTTAAATAGCTCCAAGCCTAGCTGACGCATAAAACTAACCATGACAGCTGTGGTAGAGTAGAGCATGGTGGGAGGAAGAGGGACCTCGGGAATCAGATGGGGACATCTGGGCACACGTAGGTGAGGTGGAGAACGTTGAACCCCCAAGTGTCCCTGAGCCTCCCTTGTTGGCAGGAGCAACCTTTCTCTCCGCCTGTGCACAGAAGCTTCTCAGCAGTTGTACCTGGAGTAGGTGCCTCTCGAGCTAACACCAATTGTTTTCAAGACCCACCCTTAACACCCCCATTGCCCAAAGGCCCCTAGGAGTCAGACGGTTGGATGGTCAGGAGACATCAGAGCATAGATGGACAAGTACAAAGACTGCTCTGGGAAGAGAGAGCCTTTATACAGAAAGAGATACAAAACCTCACCTAACTGTAGCCAGGCGGAGCAGCCATCGAAGTGGAGTCTAGAGCCATTGGCCCAGGAAGGAGGAAATAAGGCTCAGGACGGCCAAATCCATTGACCTGGCTGCACGTACCAAGATTTAAAATATTAATTTGAGCACCTGGAGGTGGCATTAATCACCACGCAGTTTGGATAAGGAGGGGCTGGACTCCGTGGTGGGGGCAGTTAATGAGACTGAACTTCCCTGGCCTTCTGCAGGTCCTCACTCCTCAGCGTGTACTGCAAGGACAATAGCAGTGGCCCCTTGGAGTGTTGTAGAAATGGAGAATCTGGGGCGCCTGGGTGGCTCAGATGGTTAAGCGTCTGCCTTCGGCTCAGGTCGTGATCCCGGGGTCCTGGGATCGAGCCCCACATCGGGCTCCTGACTCAGCGGGGAGCCTGCTTCTCCCTCTCCCTCTGCCTCTCTCCCTGTTCATGCTTTCTCTCTCTCTCTCTGTATCTCTCTGTCTCAAATGAATAAATAAAATATTAAAAAAAAAAAAAAGAAATGGAGAATCTCAGGCCCCACCCCAAACCTGCTGAGTCAGAGTATACACTTTAAAAATATACATTTTACATGTAAATGTTTTCACATTAAAGTTTGAAAAGCATGGCCTAAAGAAGGAGGCTAAAGGGTCAGGAAGACAGGCAGGTAGAGTGGACTGACCCCAACCCTGCCCTCCCTCCTTGGTGAGGACACCTCCCCACTCCCTCCATCCCCTAACGTCGGGGTTAGTTGTTCTCCAGCCCCCAGGGAGCTCCGTGTGTCTGTCCTCTGAGGACCGGAGATGGATGTGGGGGTGTTACAATGGACTTGGGCTCCTGGGTCTCAGCAGTAACAGTGAGACCGGGGTGGGGTCAGCTGGTAGCTCCGGGTGGCAAGGCCACCACAAGCAGCCCAGGACAGAGATGCAATCAGACATCTGCCCCACAGGGATCGATGGCAACACTCACTTGGTTGACCACAGAGTCCCTAGAAATGGGCTTGACAGTGTAGCTGGGCATTCTAGGGTCACTGGAGGAAAACTAACTACGTTAGAGAATTCACAGGAAAAGATGGACAATATGGGTGAGGAGACAGGTAATCTCAGGTGAGAAATGTAAAGTCTAGAATTGAAAGATACAATATCTGAGATTTAAACTGTTTTCAACAGCTATACTATTCTATTGGAAAAATTAAAAGACAGCATCAGTAAACATGTAGACAGGCCAATAGAAATTATCAGTGATGTATGTGGAAAATTGGAATAAAGTGGGTTCTTGTAAAGTGGAAAATGGCAGCCAACTTCTCAACAGGAGACATGAAGTCCAGAAGACAATGGAGCAACATCTTAACTTTGCTGAAAGGAAGAAACTCCAACATAGAATTCTGTATCAAAGGAGAATATGCTTCAAAAATAAAGGCTAAAAAAGGCATTTTGAGAGAAACAAACAATAGAGAGAATTTGTCACCAGCAGGAGAGCCCCATAACAAATAAAAAAGGAAGCTGTTCAAGGTAAACGGAAATCCTGCTACTTGAAAAGCTTATCTTTAAAACTGATTGGTGCGGCCACTATGGAAAACAGTGTGGAGGTTCCACTGCACTTCTGGGTTTTTAAAAAAAAAGGAAAACACCAGTTTGGAGAGATACATGCACCCCTACGTTCCCTGCAGCATTATTTGCAGCAACCAAGATTTGGAAGCCGCCTGAGTGTCCACTGATGGGTGAAAGGATAAAGAGGATGTGGTGTATATACACAATGGAATATTACTCAGCCATGAAAAAGAACAAAATCTGGCCATTTGCGACAACATGGATGGACCTAGAGGGTATAACCGTAAGAGAAATAAGTCAGCCAGAGAAAGAAAGATACCATATGATTTCACTCATATGTGGAATCTAAAAACAAAACAAGTGAACAAACAAAAGAGAAGCACACAGATACAGGAAACAAACGTGGCTACCGGAGGGGGAGACGAGGGGTGGGGTTATATAACTGGAAGTTATAGAATAAGTAAGTCATGGGGATGTAATGCACATCACAGCAGATGTAGTCAGTCATACTGTAATGTAATAACTTCGTATGAGGACAGACAATAACCAGACCCGTCGTGGGGATCATTTCGTCACGTATGAAATATCAAATCACTGTGATGCACACCTGGAACTAAAATCAGGCATCGTGCCTCTTTCTGGTTGTAGGAAGAGTCAAATGGAGCTACGTACCTTCACCTTCGATGGGACATCTTGGCATGCCCCACACCACTGGCCCCTAGAAATGCCACTGGGGTAGAAGGCCGTTGAATTTTAGTCCGATTTACCTCCCACCTTCCAACACGTGAACATCAACAAGCGCAGAGTATTCGTACCTCCTGCTCCCTGGGTCCAAGCAGCATCATGTCACCAGTGTAACGGACCGGTGTGAGATCTCGTGGAAGGGAAAGGCGCTCGAGCTCTCGGCAAACAGAGTTACGACAACTGGCTGGAGAGGGACGCGCCCCTGAAGCCCACGGTGAGGGTGTGCTGCCTGAAAGCAGCTGCTTCCGGGGCGTCACTGATGGTGGCCGACAGAAGGGCGTTTTCCCAGTCGACAGCATGCCAGCCAAGGGGGCGTGCTGATCTGTTCAAGCAACACATGCACGCTGGTACAGCAGCTGCGACGGAGTCCCACCCGGCTACGCTCATGATAACACACTGCCACTTTCCAAGACGTAGGCCAGACAGGGGAGTTCAGCGGGGACGTGGAGGCGATCACCACCCGGTGGCCCTGCTCTCTGCAGCCCCTCCAGGAGGGCAGGGCTGCTTCTGGCGCACTATGTTCCGAGGAAGACGAAGTTCTTGTGGCCCCCTCGGTCTTCCCCTCTCTGCGCAGGTCTGGGCGGCAAGGTGGGGTGCCACCAGCTGTTCCGTATGTCTATTCCAGTTGCGCCCCTGAAACTGGGGACACGACCACAGGGTGCCTTCTGGAGCAGGCCCGACCTAAAACTCCACTGATGGGGGCGCCTGGCTCAGCTGGGTAAACGTCTGGCTCTTGATTTCGGCTCAGGTCATGATCTCAGGGTCCTGGGATGGAGCCCCGCATCGGGCTCCCTGCTCAGCAGGGGGTCAGCTGGAGATTCTCTTTCCCTCTGCCGCTCCCCCTGCTTGCATGCACATGCACGCACTCTCTCTCGCTCTAAAAATAAATAAATCTTTAAAAAAATAAATAGATAAAACTCCACTGATTACCTGACCTCCATAAGCTCCCACTCTGACTAGTGGGCCCACGTGAGGTTCTGGGTCTCCTAGGATTGATGTCCGTTCAGAGCCAGTGTCCAGGAGTCCCAAGATGTCTGATGCCTTCCTTCCCCCCAGTGCTCAGTTCCCCTGGTCAAAGGCCACCAGTACCTTTGGGGAAATCTGGGAGAAAGGGTAACATATACATTCCTGGTAGTGTCCTGGAGCCCTTCTTCAAGGGGACCTCTCCATTCAGGGGGCTCTGGGTGTCTACACTGGCTCTAGTCTGGAAACTACTGAGTGGCCATGACTCCTATTTTTGTGGTTCAGGCTAGACTTCTGTTCACTTGACCTGGAGCTTCTCTGACAGCACAGATCAAGTAAGAACTTGGCTTCCTATCTATTCCACCGGAAGACGCTAGAAACCAGCCAACACCACAGGGCTGCTCAGGTCAGACCACTCTGATTGCTGCTTTGCTTCTGCCCTCCATCATGGTCAGCACGCCCACCTTGCTCGTGGTGGCTAAGTGCTCAGCTGTCATTGCCCACGGCAGAACGGTTCAGCACATTTTGGGGTGTATGTAGGATAGTCATGTTAGGTGGAATTATGGTCTCGTTACGTCTTTGCTTGGAGGTTAAGTATAGTTTAAGGAGATGCGTATGGTGCCGAGGTGACAAGGCGTAGACTCGTGTGATGGTTCATTTTATGTGTTGACCCGACTGGGCTATGGGAAGCCCAGACAGATGGCAAAACATTATTTCTTGGTGTGTC
This sequence comes from Mirounga leonina, assembly GCF_011800145.1. NCBI lineage: Eukaryota > Metazoa > Chordata > Mammalia > Carnivora > Phocidae > Mirounga > Mirounga leonina. The sequence goes on from NW_023270265.1 coordinate 53,101,710, forward strand.
TGTTGAAGGTGATTCTGGAAGAGACTAATATTTGAATTGGTAGACTGAACAAGGCAGACTATCTTACCCCCAAGTGGGTGGGCATCATCTAATCTGTTGGGGACCCGAATTCTCTCTCTTCTGGAGCTAGGCTGTCTACCTTTTCCTGTTCTCAGACATTGGATGGAGGTCCTGGCTCTCAGGCCTTCAGACGCTGGGACTTACACCATCTAACCCCCGCCGCCCCCATAGTCCCATAGCCCCTTCCCTGGTTATCAGGCCTTTAGCCTTCAGACTGGGAGTTAGCCCTCAGTTCCCCTGGTTCTCCGGCTTGCAGATGGCAGATCCTGGTGCTTCTCAGCCTCCATAACCACAGGACCCAATTTCTATATATATATCTATATATCTCTCTATAGATCCTATTGGTTCTGTTTCTTTGGAAAACCCTGACTTGTACGACAGCCCAAGAAAAAACCAGACAAGCCCCAATCGTGGTAGGAGACTTAAATCTCCCTTTCTCGGTAACTGATAGAATAAGCACACACGCATGCAAAATTACTAAGGATGCAGAAGTTTGGGGAAAACCATTATCCACCTTGCCCTAACCGGCATCTAGAGAGTACCATCAAATCCTCTGCAGAGTTTACATCACTTTCAAATGTGCAAGGCCTATCCGTGGAGATAAGCCATATCCCAGGACTAAAAGAAAAAGTTTCAGTAAATTTCAAAGTTTTGAAACTATACAGGATGTGTCGTCTGAACACAACAAATTAAGGCACCAGGGATAACAGATGCCCTAAAGGTCTATGCACATTTCGAAATTAAGCAACGGACTTGAAATAATCCACAGACCAAACAATAAATCACAAAGGAGATTAGGACATATTTAAAACTGAATGACTATGAAAACCAACATAACAAAATTTGGGGGATACAGCTATTTTTAAATGCTTATAAGAAAAAAATCAGACAAGTTGAAAATCAAAGATCTAAGTGCTATCTTAATGGGGTTAAAAAAGGAAGAGTAATTTAAATTCAGCGTGAGTAGAAGGAAGGAAAAGACATTAGAGCAGAAATCTATGAAACAGCATGGTAAGTGAGAGAAAAAAAATCAACAAAGCAAATCATTGTTCCTTTGAAAACAATCAATAAAATCAATAAAACCCTAGCATTATTGAATAAGAAAAAAAAAGCAAAAAAAAAAAATGGCCATATCAGAAATGGAAAAAGGGGCTACCACTATAGAGCCTAATGAGATTAAAAGAATAATCAGGATGGGACGCCTGGGTGGCTCAGTCGTTAAGCGTCTGCCTTCGGCTCAGGTCATGATCTCAGGGTCCTGGGATCGAGCCCCGCGTCGGGCTCCCTGCTCAGCAGAAAGTCCGCTTCTCCCTCTCCCACTCCCCCTGCTTGTGCGCTCTGTCTCGCTCTCACTCTCTCTCAAATAAATAAATAAAATCTTTAAAAAAAACACCAAAGTAATAAAAAAGAACAATCATGGAATATTGCAGAAATTTTGTGCCATAAATTCACAACTCAAAGAGGAGAGGTCCTTTAAAAATGCAATTTGTCAAGATTGATAGAAGAGAACATGAATAGGCCCATACGTGTGCACAAAACTGAATTTATAACTAAAAACATTCCCACAAAGAAAATTGCATTTGCTGAGAAAACTGAACATCCGTATGAGAACAATAAACTCAGACCTCTCCATGAATCCTAACTCGGGACGGATCAGGGGCCTCAGTGTAACAGCCAAAACCATGGAAGTTCCACAGGAAAACCCGGGGAAACCGACGTGACTTTGTGTGAGGCAAAGAACTATCAGACGTGACACCAAAAGCTCGAGCCATTAAAAAACCAGAATGTGAAGACGGAATGTGGTGCTGGTCCCACAACCCTGTAAATTTTCAAAAAATCATTGAGTTGTGTCTGTTCAATGGGCTGCCGTCAGGAGTCTTTTGGTTTCTGGTTGTTATCTTTCCATTTTTATGAAAGTATAACTGACTTACTGCCAAACTGGCCCATGGTACCTCAACAGGCATGTTTTAAGAGACTGTGAACAAGGGGGTGGGTGAAGTGGCTTCTTGGGTAGGGCAGAGGTCCACACTGGACGGAGCTGCTCCCCAGACGGAGCTGGCCTAGGGCCATTTGGACATGGTCCCCGAGGGCTAGTAGAGGGATGAAATGACCCTGTACCAGCTGGCTGTTCCCATGATAATTCTGCATCACAAACCACCCCCAAACTTAGCTTGGCCACCAAGAATTTGCCTCTAACTCATGCATCTCTGGGTTGGCTGTGGTTTGACAGATCTCACCAGGCTTGGCCCTGGGCCACGGATTCAGGGCAGGTCTGTCCTGCTGGCTTCTATTCTCCTGGGACCAGCAGGCCACTCGTGTGTTTCCCACAGGAATATGAGGGAGCAAGAGGTCGACTCTGCCCGCATCCCATCTGCTCACGTAGTGGGGGAGGTCAGAACAATGGTGTTCCCCGACAAGGAACAGCATATGCACGGCACCAGCTGAGAAGGGCTGGGGGTGCTGGCCGGCCGGAAATGCGGGACATGGGGGGCAGGGGTCAATCGTCACAGGCACCCGTGGCCCCACGGGGCAGGTTGGCGACTGCTGATCGCCACGGCACGTGACAGCCCTGGTCTACGGCCGTCTCAGCGGCCACGCACTCTCAAGCTTGTGTCCCAGCCGCTGAGGGTTGCATGGGACTGCCCGAGCCAGAACCACAACACGACACGCTGCACCCGCATACCACACAGTCTCCACGTGGCCTGGCAGTCAGGTTACGGACTAATGGTGGGCCGTGGTCCACTGCGCTTGCTGTAGAATCCATGCGTTCTCGTCCTCCATGACTGGCTGGATTTCTTGTCCTTTCCTTTTTCTTTTCCACGTTTTAAAAATAGCCTGCATTGTCGGGACCTCAGTGCTCTGGTGACTGATGACCGGGAGACAGCCCGGTGCGCTCCCGGGGGGCTCCGCGGCCCTGGCGAGTCCTTACCCTCCCCGACCTCCAGGCTCCTCATCTGTAACAACCAGAGCGTGCAGCAGGTAAGCACACCCACGTGGCAGAAACAGCTTCAAACTGCCTTGTTACGAGGCGAGTGGGCACTCTATCTGACATTTTCTATTTCTGCTTTTTAAAAAATCCCATTTAAAAAATGCCCTGGCCCCAAATTAGATCTGACTACTTTATTCTGAACTACTCGACCCCTGCTAATAACACAAGAGCACAGAGGAAGCTTCCTGCCCGTGGCCTCAGTCCCCCTCCGCCTGGCTGCTGTGGTCCATCTGTGGCTCACATTGATCCTCACACGGGAGCATCCTGAACCCTCAGCCCTGGGCCCCAGACCCAGCTCACGGCGTGTCCCAGACATACGCAGTGAGGCAGGCAAACACAGGCCTCCTGGAAGGCAGAGCCTGTGTCCTCCCGGGAATTCCTGCAAACGGGCCCCACGCAACATCACACGGGCTTGTCAGGGGTGGGGACTCACCCTGTCCCGTCACTCCTTCCTGGGCTGCCCACCCACAGGCAAACACCTAAACTCACGGGTCCGCATCTTGTCTCTTGCGCATATGCGGGACTCAGAGATCTTTCTATCTGACAATTTCACCAGGGGTTCCATCACCCCGGAGCAGGTGGATGAGTGGCCATCACCAGCCCACGCTTCCCTTCTCTGTCAGCTGGACTCCAGTGGGCCAGGCCACTGTCTGTCTCTACCCAGATGCTGTGACTTCAAGCCATCCTCCATGGCCACTGTCCTCTGGGAGGTACCCAGCACCACCTCTAAGTAAAACTCAACCTCAGGATCTGCCCCAGGGGCTTGCTGAGGAAGAGGGATGAGGACCACACAGGGAGGACAGATCTGGGGGAGAATCCCCCACCCAACTTCTGATGCAGTTCCCTACAAATACCCCTGAAATCAGTAGGGAAAAGGGCCACTTATCTGCATTGTCCTGAATCCTCTCTTCAAAACAGGTGATAAAATAAAGGACAGTTTCAACTTTTTGTGGGCCCTGTTCCTGGACTCCCAGGGAAGCTACACATTGACATTTACCAAGGTCAGAATGACTCACCAAACCTCAAAGCATGGCTCTATTTCTGCCCCAGGACCCCGTGTACATCCGCTTTGTTAAAAACATACCCCAAAAGGAGCATTCCAAACATACAGATAAGCGAGAAATCCTCCCTGGTTCCCATGAGATTCAAGTCACACAGCCTCGCACAGGCCACAAACAGAAGATAAAGTCTGTAAGTTTCTGTAATGTCCTTCGTCGTGATGATTTGTAACTCTTCATGTAAAAACATACACAACCCTGCCCCAAACGTCCCTTCCCCAGGGCACTCTCTCCTTGTGAAGACGTGCATCCGGGCAGCTGTCCTCACTTGGGCTCCAATCAAAGCCCTTTCTCGTTAAAATTTTGAGAAGTTTTGTTCATCTGCGTCGAGGCGGGCTTGTTACCGCCCTGGCTACCGCATCTGGTTTTGAATCTACGGAGCAGACGCAAGCTTTGCAGCGGGAAGTCAGGCTTCTTTAGGCGTTGGGAACGTATCGTCTGGTCGGTCAGGGAAAGGCCGCCTGCCCGGGCACAAACTGGCACGGGAGCCTCAGCTCATCCACACGGGCAAGTGTGCCACTTTCATCCCCCTGGGGTCCCCAGGTCAGGGCTGTGGGTCAGCCTCTGCGGGGGCCAGCCGGCACCGCTGGGAAGGTGCCAGGCCCTGCAGCCGAGAGGCTGGTCAGTGCGGGCGCTCAGCTCAGATCTGGCCCAGGCCCCAGGCACCTGCTGGGGATGGAGGGGATGGAGGCAAGGGTCGCGGTGACATCGCCCAGCCTCCTGCAAGCAGGAGCAGAGCGCCTCGGTGCTCCGTGGATGCCGGCCCCAGGCCAGGAGCCAGCGGCAGTGTGGTTATTGGTGGGGCCCTCCTCAGGGTGAGCTTGCTGCTTCTAGGGCCCCAGAAAGGCCCCCGTGGAGAAATCGCTTCTGTTTTAGAGTCTTGCTGCGGGAGGGGATCCCACTGTTTTATGTTCCCCTTAGATGTGCCCGGAAGGAGGGAGGTGGTCCAGAGCTGGGTGTGAATCCAGGTCCTTCACTCCCCTGGGAGCCGTCTCCAGCCCTCGGGCACCCCCCTGTGTCTTAGTTTCTCCCATGTGAAATCAGGGTAACGCCCCCCCTCCCAGCATCATCGAGACGAGCACCGGGCTGGGGTCTCACTGCAAGCTCCACTCAGACTCGCAACCATCCTACAGAATACCTTTCACGACCACCCCAGTTTACAGATGAGTTACAGGAGCTCGGGAGTGACATCTCGAAAGGACCTGCCCGGGCCCGGGTGTGAGCAGGGACGGGGCAGGACCCCCAGACGCCCCCCAGCAGCTGGACAACATATGCTTGCCGCTGAAGTTCTTCCTTGCTTTGCAACATGACATGCGGAACCTCCAAAAGCTCTGAAGCGCAACCGTGAAGCCCCCGTGAGCCGCCCCCAGCCACCAGCACCCTCACCCGTCGACGGTCCGGCACCTGCCCCCCCACCAGCTTCCTGAAGCTATGGCAACAAATACCACGGGGGGAAGGGGCGCCACTCTCCCCAGCCCTCAGGGTGTGGGCGGCCGCCCTGTCCCCGTGTCCACACAGGGCCGTCCCTCCATGACTGGGTCCTCACCTCCCCTTCTCATAAGGACGCCGGTCAGAATGGATTAGGGCCCACCCTAGTGACCTCGTGTGACCTTCGTCACCACTTCAAAGATCCATCTCTGAATACTGTCACCCTCTGAGGCACTGGGGTCAGGATGTCCAGCAATGAATTTCGGGGAGCCACAACTCAGCCCGTGACACCCCCATGTGCACCCCCGTCTCCTGCCTGCCCCCCAGCCTGGGCTGTGGGCCAACCCACCCCTTGATTTCCCCCTTCTTAGAATTTCATCATTCCCACTTGCACCTTATCATCTAAGGTTGCTGGTATGAGAAACATTTCCTACTGCATGAGATCTCTTGCAATTTGCTTCTTTCTGTCAAAAGCTATTGATAGGATTCATCCCTGTTGTTGCAAGAAGCACCTGTTCACTCATTTCATGGCTTTCCCTTGCCCTGGGCTTGGGGTCCTTTCCAGGCTTTGCTGAAGTGGGGAGGGGGGCTGCCATGAGCGACTCTGCCCACGTGTCCTCTCTGTTTGCTTCCCTGAAGCCTCTGGGTGAGCAGTGGGGTCACCGCAGGCCTACCCGGGGTGCAGATGCTTCCCCAGGTGCTCCTAACGAACGGACGCACACCCCACAGCAGCAGGACCTGGGGGCTTACTCCTCTCCTGGCAACTGAACGCTATCTCATTCAGGATAAAATTGTTACCCTGCTAGCTGATTACAGTGAGCACTTTTAATATCTTTATTGGCCATTTGTTTTTCCTCTACTGTGAGTGGTTGGTGCCTATCTTTTGCCCATTAATCCAATTAAACCTATTGTTTTTATCTTTTTAAATTGAATTATAGGAGTTCTTTATGTATTCTGCATACTAATCTACTGAAAATAAGAATTACCAATATCTTCTCTTGCATTTGGCTCAGCTTTTAATTTTCCTTATGGTGTCTTTTTGATAAGCAAGAGTACTTTTAATGTAGTGCATTTATCAACATTTGCTTTTGTGGTTAGTGCTTCTATATTTCATTTAAGAAATCCTTTCTTAGCCTAAGAACAACATAAAATTCACCCATATTCTCCTCTAAGAATGCCTGTAGAATAAACTCTTCTATCAACATGGAGCAGGCATCCAGAAAACCGTGTAGGTTGCAGGGGTGCAGCTCAGATTTTCACAAAGTGTGCACAGCTGTGTAACCACCAGTCAGCACAGGAAACAGAACCTTCCAGCATCCGAGGAGCCCTGGGACTTCTGAGCTCTTCCCAGGACACACCACCCCAGCAGGGGAGGGAGTGACTGGGGAAGCCGGAGCCTGCAACGATATGGAGCCACCCATGGCAGCCCCCTCTGGCCTTTCTCCAGTCCCCCGGGTGGAAGCTGGGGTCTCTCCTCTCCCCTCAAACACTCATGCCTCACAGCCCTGCTCTCTTCGGCCCGGGGGCCGGCCAGCTAGTGCGCCCTCTCCTGAACACACTCCATCAGTTACTAGCTTTCAAAGAGCATTCTATGAGCCCAAGGACCCTGGTGTGGTTCTGTGTCTGTGGAACTCAGAGCCTCCCCAGCCCAGCGCCCAGGGCAGGAGGGGACCCTCTCGTCTGGCCCAAGGGCTGCCCCAAGCAAGGTTGACCACCCTCCCACTCTGTGTACCCTGTTTCCTTCCCCACTTTTTGTCCTTCTTGAAATAAATCGCGACTTCTTCAGTTGCTTGGTTTTCTTCGAGCCTCGTGGGAATTCTTCCGCCCCTTGCAATGGCCTCGAGGTGCCATTTCGACCACCTGGGTCACCACAGGCATCTCTCAGCCCCGGCTGGTCATGGTAGAGGCGTCCCCCTCTCCACACTTCTCCCGCTGGGCTGGGCTGCCCTTTGTTGTCATCTCCGACACTCCCCGTGTCCCCTGGGTCGTCTCGGTGGCTCCCCCTGGTTTGGTGGACGACGTTCTGTGTCTACACCGTTTGGCCCCTATTCCAGGTGCACACCTGGGATCCCGGCATCGGCTTTCACTGCCATCCGAAGGGCTGCCTGCCGTTGAGAAAAACAAAGACTCCTAATCCTTTGTAGCTGAACTGTTGCAGGCTGTTTTACTCTCTCGAGTCTTGTAGACCTTTCTCTTTGAAAGCAGTGTTTTCAAACATCACAACCTGCGCCATGCTGAGGGTCCCTTTTCTTTCTTGGCACCAGATCCCCCATGGAGCCCTCTGCTCAAGAAACATGTCCTTCAACTCTGGAAAAATTTAAAAATTACTTCATGGATTATCACTTCCCTTCTGATTTCACTCTTTCCTTTCTGATTTGAATTGTGAAACCCTTGGATTGATCCTATAGTGTTCATGCATGTTCCCTCTGATTTTCCATCTCTTTTTGGTTTTGCCTTAATTCCTGGGAGATTATCTGAAATGTATCATCTAATCCAGTTTCTCCAGCTCACCACTGTTGACCCTCTGGTGCCAGATAATTCTCTGTTTGTGGGGGTCATCCTGTGCATCAAAGGATGTTTGGCAGGGTCCCTAGCCTCCACTCGCTAGGGGTAGGGGCTCCTCCTTCCTCAGTCCCCCAGCCCAAGCTCTGACCACCAAAAACGTCTACCATTATGGCTGAGTGTCTCCTGGAGGGGCGGGTGGGGACGCTGTGCTGCATTTAGGTCTAAGGGCAATGCTGTTGCTGTCTCTGCCATGCCCTCGGGACGGGGTCCTGGCTGGTGGAGGGGCAGCCTCAGAGGCCCCCACTGGACCTTCTTGCTGTGACGGTCCTTAACCCACAGGCCAAGAAGCTAAGGGAGTTGTTTCAAAATGTACCCTGGACTTGTTTTGAACAGGCTCGGTAAGACATGCGGACACGGAAATGACCACTGTGAAGGGACAGGTATCTGTGGGCACAGGGTTCCGGAGAAGCGGGGGGCAGGGCCCACCCCACAGGCCGTGCGGGAGCACCCGGGTCGGCCAAGAGGCAGAGGGGGGACATGAGTGTGCAGTGTGGTTTCCAGGGAAGGAACAGGTGAGCAGCTAAACAGGCTTAGGACTGAATGGATGGGATAGTTGTGGTGGGCTCTGGGCTAGAGTGGCGGTGGTCCCTGGTTGTCCGGTGCCTGGTCACTGCCTGGTCACTGTCTGCTGGACGGTCCATGCTGGGTGGAGGAGGGGCTCGGAGGAGACCTCCAGATTGCTTAGTGCCGTTCGAAAGGCAACTCCCAGGCCACTCTTTTGCCGTCTCCAAGAACTGGCTCTCGCCGCGCAGTCAGCGAGACCCAGCGTGAAGACACAGAAGACGGTGTAGTCAGTACAGTGGTGAGGCTGACTGCCACGTGTCCACTCCAGCAACCTACTCAGGAGCTTGGAGAACGGCCCTGCTCGGTGGTCCGTGGACCCAGTGTGCCCACCACAAGCCACACCTGGACCAGGACGTATTTATTACCTGATCTCTACGTGCTCTGCTCAAACGCGTGGCCATGGCGACACCTCAGGCCTTCGGGTTGGACAGCCCCGCCTGTGACCAGCAGCCCTTGAAACAGTCCAGTGCACATGGCCACAGCGCCCTGGGGAAGCACTGGGGGACACCGCCCACGCGGGGAGGGCCGCCCTTTTCTGTGGAGCCTGGTTTCTCCACGAAGCCACACGTCGCGGGTCCAAAGCCAGGCTGAGGTCTGGAGACGGGCCAGGTGTCGTGCCTGGTGCGGCAGCTGCCCCTGGCTGCTTGCTTTCTCCCTCCTGGACTTCTCCTGATTGTGTGGATCGTGTGGCTGGCCCGGGGCTTCATCCTTGGTGCCGCCAATACCCGTGGCCACAGGCTGTCGGCCACCGCATCAGGTGATCACTGCACTTCTCCAGTGAAGGCCGTGCCTTTCCAGGAGGTGTGCTGTGGAGACGACATGACGGCCCCCAAAGACGTCCACATCCTAACCCCTAAAACCTGTGAACACGGTATGTACAGGACAGAAGAGTGTTGAACACGTGGCTGAGCTAAACATGTTGAGAGGGCGAGGCCATCCTGAGCCATCTGCCGGCCAACATCGTCACAGGGTCCGTCCAGGGTGGGAGCAGGAGACGCGACAATGGAGCGAGGACACTGTTGGGGGCGCAGAGCCAAGGGATGCAGGTACCTCTAGAAGCTGGGAAGACAGGGAAACAGATCCTCCCCAGAGCCCTGCAGACACCCGACATCACCCAGGCAAACGCGTCCACACCTCCGCCCTCCAGAGCGGCAAGAGAGTAAATGCACGTGTTGCAGGCCACTGAGGCTCTGGCCATGGCAGCAGCAGGAAACGGGGTTAAGACAAGCTGTTCCCACCCTACGGGGCATGAATGCCCAGGTGATGAGAGCCCAGCAGACACCTGCCCGGAAATACGTCTCAGCTCAGTCTGTGCAAACAACAGCCTTTAGTCCGACGCCGAGAGCAAAGCATCCCTGTGTGTTGCCTCCCTCCTGGGCACCAGTGATGCCCGCCCTCTGCGCGGCGTCCCCCCTGTCGGGACCGTGTCATCTGTCCCACTGCCGCTTTCTCTGCTCGCCAGAACCCCCTGAAAGGTGCCCACACATGGAGGGGCAACAACACGCCAGTGAGGAAGACAGGAACACATCCTCATTTGCTCACTCACTGAAATCTGACTGGGCTCCCACATGCCGCTCTGGGGCCTGGCCTCCGTGCTGATGCCCCTAGGGGCCCCCCAACCACAGAACAGCAAGGTCCCACAGAACCCACATTTTCATTGCACTGAGGGGCTCGCAGGAAGTGAAGGACGTTGCCAGGGGACAAGAAAGTGACTCAAAGCCTAGTGTGTCTGGAGGAAGCAGCTTCATCCCCAGAGAGGAACAAGGGAGAAGGGAGGGCTGGGACCTGGGAAGATGGCGAGGGGCCGGGACCCTTGGGGGGAGCTCCGAAGGGCAGGACTGCCCACCACCCCACGACGGGTTGGGGGTGGAGAGCTTCTGCTCTCCCGGGATTTGAACCCTTGTCCCCAACCATGCAGAAAGCCCCACTGCTCTTATGAGGGGTTTGGGTGAGTGGGATCTTTGAGGACCTTGCAGATGCCTAGATTTTAAGGGTGGGTCGATGCAGAGGATGGGAGGCCATGTGGAGCCAGCCCTCTCACCCTGCTACGTTTCCCACCATCCCCAAGAGCCTGAACTCACAGGAACCTGAGGAAGGGTGACTGGCACCCCCAGGCCGTGGGGCTGGCACGGGCGGTCTATGGAGCTACACAGCTTGTACCCAAATCTCAAGGTCGAGCTTACCACCCAGGGTCACTTGGAACCCTCTCCAAGGAGTCATCACACGTCCCTCCCAAGGTGCCCGAGAACCAGCGTCTGCCCCGCGGTCCTCTTGCCTTCCTGAGGCAATCCCGCTGCCTGCACTGCGTGCACTCTCAGAGGGCGGGCAGCACACGTGAAAACCAAGGTCATCTGTCCTTTGCGACCTTACTTCTTTCCGAGGAAGAAGGATGTATTTCAGCCAGTGCATTTCAGCACAGTAGCCCAATGGGCAGAGCGGAGATGTAAGCAGCAGCTCGGGAGCACGCTGAACATCTTCCAAAGAATAATTTCCAGCCATTGTGACATCTGTGAAGCTTCTCTAGAAATGCTTATTTTGTTTTTAACTTTCTATATAGTAAATTTCAAGTTTTTAAAAATTTTTCTTTCGCTTTTCTTTTGATGAGGAAGTGTATTAGTTGTTGGGAACCTACCAAACATAACTTAACAGCAGTCTCATACCAAGGAATTAAACAGGAAAAAGTAAAATAGAGCAAACTCTCTTATGTCCTTTGTGTGAAAAACATTTACTTCCTCTGGAAAGGAAGGCACTATCATTCACTCAGAGGCCCTCCCACGAGTCCCTCCACCCATGGCCACAACAGATCATTTTCAAAAGAAAACTCTTAAAAACTCCAAAAGTTCCATACACCAAAAGTGGAAGGGAGATGCAAAACAGGCTGCAGATGGAGACCTCAGACCTGCGGGACTCCAGGCCCAGAAAGGGGCAAGTGGCTGCGAATGCAGTCCCTGAGGAGTGAAGGGTCTAAAACTGCCCGCAGGAAGTGGGGGGCAACAGCCCAGAGCATCACCTGGAATCAGACCTGGGACAAGTCTCCCACTTCTATGGCAGGAAGTTGAGAAAGAAAATCACCTTCTGCAGCAATTGCCTAAGGATGACCAAGAGGATGGACCTGGGCACTGCTGGCTCTGACTTCATCGGCACTTCTCAGTGGGGGGCTGTGTGACAGTCCCGAGCACCCGGTGTAACACACATCACCGCCGCAGAGCCCCAGAAGGCTGAGCCCGGGGACCTGCAAGCTGAGACACAGGGAGGGGTGAGCAGAGAGAGGAAACGAGACACAAACCTCTTGCTTAAGATGAGCCTGCAAGCCGCAATTCCAAAGCAGGTTCCTCTAAGAAGAGAACAAGATCCAGATTCAGCTGATGAATTCATCCCAGATGAAAGGGAAACAATACAGCAGCCTGAAAATTAAAATAATAGAGCAGACTTTAAAATAACTATGTTTAGGATTCTCAAGTTGGATAAAGAGAAAATAGCAACAAAAACTTAGAAGGGATTATATAACAAAAACTGGAAAAAAATGAAACAAGAACCAGTACAACAGAGAAAATTAGAAATGAGAAATGAAATCATTAAAAAAAAAACAAAACCCAACCCTGTAGATGACACAAACTCTAAGTGGACACCAGTGGAGGCAGATTTCCCCGTGGGGAGCGCAGGTAAAAAACAGGAAGAGCTGTTTGGAGACACAGAAAGAACAGATGGAGTGGCTTCAATCTAGTCCCTCCCCAAAGACCCAGAATCCAGGAATCAAGGTCAGGATGCAGGCCACAGAGCACATTCCATGTGAGGACAGAATGACTGCAATGTCCCGGATTGAAGACTGAAGATCTCAGACAGGAAGTGCACATCAAGTGCCAAGCAGCATAACTGAAACGCAGTCCGCACTTAGGATTACTGTAGTGAAATTTCAGGACATCAAGGACACAGAAAGAAAAGATAGATCTCCTTCACTGCAACGGCAACTGCATGGACACCAAACTTCTCATTAGCAACAACAGCATCCAGAGTCCTGTCTTTAAAATTCTGATAGAGGGGCGCCTGGGTGGCTCAGTCGTTAAGTGTCTGCCTTCGGCTCAGGTCATGATCCCAGGGTCCTGGGATCGAGCCCCGCATCGGGCTCCCTGCTCCGCGGGAAGCCTGCTTCTCCCTCTGCCTGACACTCCCCCTGCTTGTGTTCCCTCTCTCGCTGTGTCTCTCTGTCAAATAAACAAATAAAATCTTTAAAAAATAAATAAATAAATAAAATAAAATTCTGATAGAAATGAACTGCCAGCATAGAATTCTATAGCAGTTAACCATCATCCAAGAGTGAGATCAAAATGAAGACTTTTCAGAAGAATCACCCTTTGTGCCTCCTGGTTTCTCCCCTTTCCCACAGGCATGTCTGTAGCCTCCATACCGTGCCTGTCCTGCCACCTGGAGCACTTGGGAAGCTGCTCTGAACTTCTCACCTGCCCTTAATCATTGCGTGTGCCTCCAGAAATCACTAGCCTGTCCTCCTCTACTTTCAAACGTCATGCAAGAGCCCCTTGCTGGCGAACCTGTAACCATATAGACAAGTATTCAGCCCAGAGGTTCCCAAAACCTTTGCTCTGCAGAGGACACATTCCAAGGGCAGACAGGTGCTGGGTTCGCCAAAGACCACCTCGTTCTCACCCAATGTGCGAGACTGGTTCACTGAGTCCCCTGTGATGACTTCTTTCCGTGCGTGTTGATGGATATTATCTTCTGACCGACTTTCCACTTCACCAACACCCTCTTCAGCTCTAGGTAATTTGCTAGTAACCAATCCAATCAATTTTTGTTATTGTATTTTTTAGATCCAGAATTCCAATTTGATTCCTTGCTATAATTTCTAGTATCACTGCTTCCTCGAACACATTAATCCTCATTATTTTAAAGTGCATGCTTGCTGACTTCATTATCTGGACCACCCATAGGTCAGTTTCTGTTCTCTCTTGTTCTTCTTGGGATCTGATCATGTGTTCATGTTGCCTTGTGTGTGATGCACGTTACACATTCTAAAACCATGCAGATAAGTTGAGATCTAAGATGGTATTTTCTTGCCCTCTAGAAAGTTCTGACATCGGCTTCTGGCAGGGAGCCAGACAGCCAGCACCCCAGGTCACCTTAATGCAATCAGGGTCTGCCGTGATCCGAAGCTGAGCTTCAGGCCCCACGAGGTTTGGTGTTTTTCCAGTCCACTCTTCCTAGAGCCTGGCATTTTGGGGCCCCAACCCAAAGTCTGGGTGTTGACTAGACCCTCCCTCTCTGTAGTGGTCTCAGAAGAACAATTCATCTCTTTGGTCTTTGGTCTGTGGGGAGCTTTGCTCAGTAGCTGAGCTTTCTACCGCGTCTCCCAAATAGAAAGGTGCTCACTGGGGAAAAGTTACCCTTTCAGGAACTGTTCACTCCCGCGTCTGTGGAAGGGTTGGTCATGATGACCCGGTGTGCCATCTCCATAGCAGAAACCGAGAGTGATCTTTTACAAGGTGGACCTTACCTTAGAGCCTGCGTAAAGCTCTTCGGTGGCCCTTGTAGCTGATACCCTCGGCAGCCTGCCCAGTGGGCAGTACTTCTAAGAGCGACGCCAATTTATTTCAGCTATTGCGGTGGCTCTGGGAAGGGCGACTTGGCTGGCCTCAACCACCGCCTCCCGCACCCCAATTCCCTTTCCCGCAGGGTTTCCCGGCTGGGCCACCAGCGGCATTTTGGGTGAGATTGGGGGGGGGGTAGCCGCAGCAAGGTTTTCACACCTGGAAGGTCAGGGTGGCGGCCCAGCCGTGGCCGCAGCTCGCACATCTGCTGGCTCGCCTCCCTCGCGGGAGGCGGGGGTGCAGCTGCCCCCGCCCCCGAGGCCTGGCGGCTTCTCGGGCTCCCGCAGCCGAGCGTGCGGTTGTGACGACGGCCGCCAACTGCTTCCGCAGGAGGCCGCGGCCCAGGCCACCCTTCGGTCCGGCTCGGCCCCACCTCCCCCCGCGCGTGTTCCTCCAGCCTCCCTCCCCCGCAGCCGCCGCAGCACCAGCCTCCAGCGGCCGGGCCCCGCCACCCTCCTCCCCGCTCCCGAAGGACGCACCCCGGGGCTCCCGCGTCTGCCGGGCGTCCCCCTCCTCCACCTGGGCGCTTGGCCGCGCACGGAATCGCGCTCGGCGCTGGCCCCGCGCGGCTCCCGCCGGCGGCTGGCGGCAGCTCCGGCCGCGCAGCGCCCAGAGGCTCGCGGCGCGCGGCCGGGAGGACGCCGCCGGGGGCGGGGCGGGGATGGGGCGGGGATGGGGCGGGGCGGGGGCGGGGCGGGGGCGGGGCGGGGCGGGCGGGCGTCCGTGCGACGGCAGCGATCCCGGGCAGCCGGGGCTCGCGGGGGCGGCGGCGGCGGCGGGTCCGGCCCGGGGGGGGGGGGCTCTCGGGCCCTGGAGGCCGGTGGTCAGCCGGCGGCCGCAGGGGCCTTCCTCGTGCACACGTCTGTCCGGACCAAGGCACACGTGTCCCCGGGAGCGTCCCCCCTGGCTCGCACCGCAGGCCACAGGCCACAGGCCACAGCGCCACGTGCCGGCCGGAGTCGGCGGGCGCTGCGGGGACCGCGTGCGCAGGCGCGCCACTCTCTCCGCGGCTGCGCGCCCTCCGTGCGGCTTGGCGCCTCCGAGACCCCGTAGCGGCGTCTCCATGGCGACCGCGTGGGCTCGGCAGCCTGCATTGTTGGGCTGCCCCTCTCGGCGTCCGGGTGTGCCAGCGTGCTCGCGGAGCCGGGCGCCGCAGGTGAGGCGGGGGTGCCGGGGCGGGGGGGCGCCGCAGGGG
>NW_023270265.1:53117181-53137443 GCF_011800145.1 Mirounga leonina
GAGGCGGGGGCGCGGGGCGGGGGCCCGGTGCCTGGGCAGGCAGCAGAAGGAAGGTGGTGCCCCCGCCGACCCCCACTGCCTTGTCCGGCTGCTCTGGCAAAGGCTGTGCGTCTCAGTCCTGCAACTTGAGGACCGAGGGGTCCGACCAACCGGGCATGGCGCGGATGGGGAAAATGAGGCGGGGGGTGGGGACAGCGTCGCAGCCTCCACCCCTCAAGGAGCCAGCTCCGCCCTATTTTAGATCCTGTTGTTCACGCTCGGCTTTGAGATTTTTTCCCCCTGTTGGGAGGTGTGTAGGAGGTTGACTGCACCCCTCCCTCCCTTCGCAGCCGTGATTCACAGGTAAGGACCCACCGGGAAAGGCCCGTGGGTGTGCACCTGTGGGTTGGCCCTCCCTCATTAGTTGCTCGGCCTTTAGGCAGTTCCTGAACTAGCCCAGTGCTCGCATTCCTCATCCCCCAAACGGGAAGGGGCTGTGTCCACACCTATACCAGTCCTGGGACAGCCCCGGGGGTTGGGTTAATGCGAGGACGAGTTCCAGTGCCGATTACTGTTGCTGGATCCATTGTTTAGAAATTACACGTGTATGCCTGGCTGGAAGAGCTTTTGGGCAGCAGCAGCTCCTGAACTACTTTCGAAGTATTGTTGAGCACCCGAAATTCGAGATTCTATTTTGACGGCGCTGCTCACTGAGCCAAATGGCAAAACTGGAGGGATTCTGGGACACAGGGAGCTTAACTCCTAGTGCGAGGAGCTCAGAACCACAGCAGAAACACTGCAAACTTGGGAGCCCCTCCACACTCACATTTTATGGAAGGAATATATTGGTTTACAGACTTTGAAACGTTCTGGTTTGTTTTTATCCCTAAAATAGTCATTCTTATTTTGCATCATGGTGTCTTCCAGGAGTTAAAAGTTAAATCTTGGAACTCCATGGTACAAAGTGAGGAGTATAACGCTCAGTCAGAACCTTCTTGATTTCCAGCTTCCTTCCTTCCTTCCTTTAAACGTAAATGTCAGATTTATGATACTGTTTATTAAAAATGATGGTTTTGTAAGCAAGTGAAATGGTTGCGTATCTGCTACCGAGCTACCCTGTGCCCCCTGGGAGGACGTGTCAGGTCACCTAGATGTTGCTGTGTCTCCCCTCCCTGTCTCCAGGTGACTGCAGACCAAGGAGGATGAGCAGAGGTCCCTGGAGCACTGTTTCCTCCTGGCTGACAGATGGAAGGAAGCAGGTCCTGCGAGGTTCCCCCGGGGCCGGCTGATCCAGAGAGCGACGCTGGTCAAGTTAGGAGCACGCCTGCTTCTCCCTCCAAAGAGGTTCACAAGGGTGTTAAGGGGGTCATCTGGTCTTCCTCGTCGATTTTAGACTTGAGTCAAAGTGGTCTTCACCATTTAGGAGAGATCTTTAAAATTCCCAACCTTAAAGTAAGTGGGGTATTTCTCAGGGCATTTGTGCCTCTGCCGAGTGGACATAAGTGGCTGTATTTGGAGTCCTCTCTTTAGGAGAGAGTTTCTAGGATGAGAGAGAAGAGGGTTAACTCGGGGTCTCATGTGCTGTTCACCACAAAATGAGAAATTCTGGTATGGGGACCAGCCAGTGGAAATAGCTCGTGGGGTCAGACTGTGATATCTATCCTCTCTTCTTGGGAAAGTCTTAAGCATCAAAAAGCCCATGGTAGAAACTGCTGCCGAAAGCACCCTTGATCTCCTATTTAAAACATTCCCCCTAAAAGCTCCCATGCAGTATTAAAACAGGTAAATGCTGTTTCTCAGCCCTGCCTTGCTGACTGACGTCACATGCTGACTTTCCCCTGTGCCTGGTGCCTCGCCCAGCCCCCACCAGCTGCTAACCTAGCAGGTACTGTCTCTTTCCCTGGGGTTTCTAGAATAAGGTTCCGTCAGAGCACAGTGTTGACGTGAGCGGGGCAAGAGTGCAGGGCCTGGGTGCCTGCTGCCTTGGACTCACGTAATTTCCTTAAGCCTCGTTTGTCTTCATCTGCAACGTGAGAATGAGACTATTCTTGTGGGTTATTACAAGAGTGGAACTGTAACGCGTGTAAAGCACGGTATCCGCAGGACACACGGACACATTGCGTGGGGCTGTTGGCTGACATCTCAGAGCGCTTGCACAGAGCTGCGTACTGGGATGTCAGTCACCCTGCTGTCGTGTGTCCCATGCCGTGCGCTGGCGGTCATGGCTGGCACTGCCCCTGCTCTCTCTTCCCTGAGCACCGACCTCTTGGAGTGAATTCCTGTGTCATCAGGGCCGCCCAGTCTGAAGGCAAACACTCCCAACCGTGAACAAGGACTCCCAACACGTCATGAGATTTATGGGACCTCCACACATGAAGGAAGAAGGAGGAAATCCTAAAACTGTTGTTCAGGCTTAATAAAGAAGCATCATAACTGTTCATGCCTCTCCAAAAACAGAGATGTGATTATAAATGTTATTACCGTGGCAACCAAACATGGAGTGAGGTGGCCCCTCGGCGCTGTGGGTTACAGGTAGTGTGCAGACGAAGCAGCGATCTCTGGAGTCACCAGTCGCACGTCCAGAGACCAGTGCACTCATGGAGCACAGGAGGGTCGTCTTCGCGCGGCCCCACCGGACCCAAGAGGAAGGGTGGGCTTCTGCGGCGCAGCCCCCTTGCCGTTGACGAGGACCTTTGCAAAGAGCAGCGCGGTCTCTTCCTGCCTTTTCTGGCATCTAGGATCTGTGGTTTCAGAGCTGAGCACTGGAGCCAGCTTGCCCTGAGAGAGAGGAGGCCTGAGAGGCTTAGAGCCCACGCTGCAGCGAAGGCCGAGAGCCGTTCCACGTCGGGGTGCGCACACGCTGTGTGTGCATAATCACCCGACCTCGTCCCAGAGAATGCCCGCGGCCGGCAGGGTGACTGGCCGCACCTCGGCTGGCTGGAGATTTCACTTTCCATGCGCTGGTAAAGCTCCCGCCCTACCCCGAGAAGGGACTCGGCGGACGGTATGGGAGGCAGAGCTGGGAGTCGTGACGCTGTGGCCGATGGGGCGGCTGGCTGCACCGGGCTGCACTCAGTGCTGCTCAGTCACGGCGGCAGGTGGGTCCCGTGACCCCGTTTACAGGGGGGACACTGAAGCCCAGGGAGCTTTGGGAGCCTGCTCAGAGTTATACAGCTCATAAGGTTTCCAAATCTAGACTTGAACCCAGGAAGTCTGGCTTCTGGGCCAGTGTTCCTAACATCTGTGCTCTGTCATCTGGTAGTAGAGCTGTTGGGTATGCTTACGCGGCACGCAGATTCGTGCAGAAACAATATCGCCGCAGATCCAGCATCGGGGACGCCTGGGGGCTCAGGCAGTTGAGCGTCTGACTCTTGATTTCTGCTCAGGTCTCGATTTCACGGTTGTGGATTCAGCCCCTGCGTTGGGCTCCACGCTCGGCATGGAGCCTACTTAAAAAAGAATTTCCCCATAATCGTGCCCTGCTGTGACTGTGGACTCACGCGTGTACCTTTTACACGGCTGGAGTCAGTGCCACGCATGCTGACGTGGACCTTCCCTCCCTCGTACGCCTCACGACAGCAGATGGCTTCTGTAGAGCTGCTGATGGTAACCGGGGTCAGCAGCCACGTGCACTTGTCCTTTCGTTTCCTTTGAACTCTTGGCTTGGGACAAGTCCCTGGGACCAGACCCGGCTCTTGCCATTTGTCCACTGACCAGAGTTGCCGCAGGCTGCCTGTGATGGGCGCCAGGGAAGAGGCAGGCCCAGCGGAGCCCGAGAGGCACTGAGTGTGGGGCCCAGGAAGGAGGAGAGGGACTGAAACGCTGGGGGAGTCGGTCTGGTGTTAAAGGGTATTTGCAGAGAAAGTGCTGTGGGCAGCGGGGGAGGCTGGGCCGTCAGCCATGAGGGAGCCGCGGGGCCAGCCCGGGAGTCACACTCCAGCCCCAAAAGCTGGGCAAGGGACCCTGGTACCTTCCTCTGTGACTCCTGTCTGCTGTTTAAGCTAAGAGTAAGATATTATGGGCTTTCTTTTCACTTGACATGTATGAGTGCAAAAGCCTGTGGTTCTGGAAATGCTCCAGGATGTATCATGTTTTAAAGTATAGTTGACAAGACATTCTTGTTTCTTTTCCCTGGAAGCAATTGCATCTTCAAAGAAATGCCCTCTGTGAGATTCCTAAAGATTTCTTCCAGTTACTGCCAAACCTCACTTGGTTGGACCTCCGCTATAACAGAATCAGAGCGCTTCCTTCTGGGATTGGGTCTCACAAGTAAGTGGTATGTTTGTATTTCCAGATTTTAAGAAACCATCATGTGTTAAAATGTCTGAGTGCCTGTTCTTTTGCTGCTTAGTTGCAACTCCTGATTGAATTTTGATTTCAGTGTAGAAGCATTTAATGCTATTTTTAAAGCCAGCTAATAGATGCGGTGGCTGAATGTACCAAACGCACGTAACTATAGTTATAATGTAGGGTATTTAATAGCACAAAGAATGCTGGTAGCCACAGTACCTTTGCGGGGCCAACAGTGAGGTCTTTGCAACATCCGGTTCCAGCTCTGACTCTCATCATGCGAAGCTGCCGGAAGGATCGGGCATGTGCCTGATGATCTACAGCCAGCCTCTCTGCTCCTGAGGGCCTGCAGATACTTACTAGTTTCTGATAAATAACAAGAAATGCTTTCCATTTTGGAAAGCTGGAAACCCCAAAGTAAGGAATGCCTGTTATCGGCCACATTCCCGCCACTCTGATCCCGGGTTTTCCTGGCACCCCCACGTCTGGGACAAATGCCGTGCCTCCCTCCTCCTCACGTGGCCCTGGCTGGCAGCCCAGGGTCAGCCGGCCTCCCTGGGAGAGCCCCACCTCCTGTCCTGGCCTCAGCGCCTACAGCTCCCCATCCCTCCCTGTCAGTGTGTCCTGACCTTTTGAAACCCTTCTGGTAAACACTGTAGGATCTCCTTTAACGTGAGTGCCTCCTGGGCAGAGGAGAGCACACGCATAGGCCATGGGGGTGTGTGGGGGGCAGATGTGGGGGACGGCGAGGAGGCCCGTGTGCTGGGACCCAGAAGGGCTTGCAGTGTTGGGCTTCATTTTGGAAGAGCTTGGGAGTCACGGAGGGTTTGAATGGAGAGGGGTGGAATTCGACGTGGCTTTGAGTTCACTCTGTAAGGAGAGGGTAGCGGGCCGCCGGTTAGGAGGCAGCAGCCTGGGCAAGGCTGACAACGCAGAGCTGCAGGGCACTTGAGAGCCCGTGGGTTTTGGGTTGGATGTAGGGCGTGGGAGGAAGACAGGTATCCAAGGGCAGCCCCCTGTTCCTACATGAGCAACCGTGTCCGCAGAGAGCTGTGCGGTCGCCGGGAAGCATCAGACTGGGGGTCTGTATAAGGCCCTTCACTGGCCTGACCTGTAGCTCCCTGTTGTTCAGAGTAATTTTTAGGAAGTGAGTATTTTGTCACATGTCACAGTGAGAGAAAATCTCTGTGAATCATTTGTGCCTTTTCAGGCTCTGCAAGGAAGCAGCTAATTTCTGATGCTAAGCTGGGGTCTCTGGCGGGGGGAATCAGAGCCAGGAGCCGCCTTCCTGGAGCTCCTGGGATTGTTGGGGTCTGCAGAGCACATCGCCTGCCATGAGTCATACCACTGGACGCACAGAACTGTGTCCTTGGCCCCAACCAGGGCTGTGTGGCAGGTGGCCGAGCCTTCCCTGGGCCTGCGCCCACCGTGTCCCTTCCAGCTTGACGGCCTCGTGAGTCTTCTGAGCTTGTGGTTCAGGTGGACTGGGAAGGCTTTGTTCTTCCCAAAGTCCTCATCTTCTGTGTTGAGGATGATTTAGTGCTTTCTGTCCAAGAGTTGTGCTCACACAGCCCAGGAGACGGATTGCTACTCAAAGGGTAAATAAACAAAAGCCCATTCCCCAAGCACTGCTCTTTCCTATAAAATAAGTCTACAGACCTCCAGTTTTGATTTTGCCAGTCAAAGCCAGCTGCTTAGTATTGTTTAAGATACAATTTTACATGTGATTTATAGCTCATTATATCATTAAAATTAGATCAGCTTGCTGAAGAGGTGAAACATTAATCAGAGATGTTAAGTAATTATGGGCTTATTAAAAGCCTTAAACTTTCCAAAAAGCCTAATTAAAGCAATGCCAGTGTTAATGTTCTCCCCCCATTGTCTTGGCCGGGTGAGCTTGTGAGCAGAGAGAGCGAGAACGTGTGTACGTCAGTATTTATGCCTCCTTAAGCCAGCAGCTGTGACTCAGCTCGTGAATGTGTATGTTCAGCAGGAAGTCGCTGACATAACCGGTGGATTACTGATAGGATTTACGGGGTCAACATTTATCAGTTTATTATTCAAAGTGTGCACGAGAATATTCAAACAGATCATTGCCCTGGTATGCTTTCTGGTGGATGGTTGGTTGCCGTGGTCTCCGCCCACTGCAGCAGACCCCCAGGCCAGCAGGCCGGTGGGCAGGGACGGCCTGACCAACAGGACCTGCTGTTGGGGAAGTCCAGGGCACCTGCCCACCTGCTGCCCAGTCTGCAGCATCTGTCCACCTTACGCAGAGCAAGCGCTCGCCCATCCCAGGCCTGTTTTTTGTATTACACAACTAAAAGGGGCTGAACCAAAAAGCAGTAGTTGAAGTGACAACATTGAAATAATTCATCTTTGTGTACATCAAGAAAAGTTTAATCTATAAAGTCTGTTCCTTTAAAATTTCAAATAAAAAGGAAAATCCAAGGGAGTAAATGAAAAGAAAACTGCTAATCCTCAAGTAATCTGATTTTCCTTTGGGGTTGCCAATCCAAAAATTAAACTTAATTTAACTGGAATAATAGAACTCTCAATTGTATGTCTGTGAAATTGTGTTTTTCCTTTCAAATCCTGGGGACCTTGGTCCGTTGTGATGTTGGATTTTAGTTTTTTCACCTTTGAAGGTGAAATGAGGCTTGAGATGGCCTCCCTCCACCCACAGTGTGGATTCATTTATGGGATTTGTAGGTATGCTCAGCTGCTCCTCTCTTTTCCTTTGGGAAAGGAGGGTTGAAGCCAGGGGGCACAGCTTGGACCCCACTCCAGCCACTCGGTCCCCCTGCTGGTTTCCTGGGGCTACTGAGGTCAACGATAGAGGAGAAGGCGGCTGGGGGCTTTTCCCCAGGGGCTTGTGAGGTCTTCCCCACCGTGGCAGGCAGCCAGCCCCACACGGTCAGCATCCCTGCATGCCTGGCCAGCCGACCCACTCTCTGCTGTGGTGTGCTGGCTGGCAGACCCGTCCCTGGAGATGAAACAGTACGGTGGATTCAACAATTTTCCCAAAGTCCTGGGAGGCCTAGGGTGATGCAGATACAGAGTGGCCGGGGTGGGAGGGGCCTTGCCCTCTGCCTGGACGCCCATCCCCTGGGCTAGAAACATGGTATTTGTGGGTTTTTTATACCAGATTTCAGCTGGTGGTCCCTAAAAAGTAAAGGAGAAAAAGAAATTGATCCTTTGTGTATGATACAGTCTTAAGAATTAAATGTGAAAAACAAAAGAAGCAGAATAGGGTAAAAGGGGCAAGATAGAGTTTAACACGATATATTCATTTTTCCATATCATTCAGTTAGTTACTTTTTAGTGGGCACCTTGTATCCTCTCTCTCCACGGTACATTTTGTGTGAGATTTTATAGGAGATGTTACTAGGTGTTAGTAGGGAAGGGATCTGGAGTCAAAGACATGGAGAAACACCCCTTATTCCTCCTTGCCATGGTCTGAGACGTCCCAGAATCCTTCACCACAAATTATTCACCCCCAGCAGGGTGGGTGTGCAGCGCAGAAGGCTCCCAAGCGTTTTGACCAAGGAAACTTGCTCACAGGGCACGTCAGAGTGCTGGATCCCTCACCGCACACCTCAGGAAACACGGGAGATCAGCAGTCGGAGCACCAGTCCCCCTGCGGGGCAGTGTTGCCCCCACTGGAGATTTGGCAAGGCTCGGAGATTTCGTGGTTGTCATGGCGTGGGGAAGGGGTCCTGTTGGACTGGTGGGTAGAGACCAGGATGCTGCTGGACACCCCACAGGTGCAGGACAGCCCCCCCAACAGAGAATCCCCTGGCCTTGAATGTCATTGTGCTGAGAAGGCAGGCCTGGCCCACTGCTGAGCCCGGGGCCACGTTTGCAGACATCCGTGGGCCGCACGTGTGGCCGCAAGCATGTTTGCCTGCATTGATGGTGTCTCCTTAAAGAGGCGGCAGGGGAAGAAATTTGATGGTGTATTTTGGAGATGGTCATTTCATTTTTTGCTTTTTAAATTCTGTATTTTTTGTTTTGTTTTAAAGGCATTTGAAAACTTTGCTTTTAGAAAGAAATCCTATCAAAATGTTGCCTGTGGAGCTGGGTAAGTGTTCAAACAATAAAATGAAAGCTGGTTTTAAAATGCTGCCTTTTTAAGTTCATGGAACCTGTAATGGGAACATAAGGCAAGTCAGAGGGGGTGAGCTGGCTTGTACTTCAATCATCCCCTTTGCTTCCTCCTTCCCGGGCTCTCAGATAGCACAGCTCTCGAGAGCTGTTAATGTTGTAATGGATATTCTACATAGAAAGTATGGCACATAAACACAGGATAAGAAATAATAAAAATGAAGGGCTTTGGAGCCTGGGCACAGCTTAAGGAAAATCAGCATCAGTGCTGCTCTGTGGAGTCGTGATCCCTCCTTCGTGCCTCCCTCCCTGGGAGCCTGGGGGTCCGGACTCACCCTTTTCTTGCTTTCCTGGAGAGCTTGCCGCTGACGGCTCCCTAACAGTGCTTGTTTAAAGGGCCCTCCTTCTGAACTTTTCGCAAGTTGAATCATAACCAATATGAATTCCTGGTGATATGCAGTTTTGGCTCAGCACCGTGCTGCTGGGGTTTATCCGTGGGGATGCGTCTAAGTGTAGTGCCTTCATTTGTATTCATTTTCCCTGCTGTAAATAACGAGGAGGAGGAAACAGAAGACGATGTTCTCTGTTCTGCATCTGTTTGTCTCACAGACTTCTGCTCTTTACTATCTCTGTTTTTTTAGGTTTGATTTGCTGTTCTTTTTCTAACCAGTTGAGTTGGAGGCTTAGATCACTGATTTTTTTTAAAAAAAGACTTTGACAGAGAAGACACAAAGAGAGAGGGAACACAAGCAGGGGGAGTGGGAGAGGGAGAAGCAGGCTTCCTGCGGAGCAGGGAGCCCGATGCGGGGCTCGATCCCAGGACCCCGGGACCATGACCCAAGCCGAAGGCAGATGCTTACCTGACTGAGCCACCCAGGCGCCCCCTTAGATCACTGATTTTAAACCTTTCTTTCCTAATCTATGCAGTCACAACTATGATTTCCCCCCAGTGCTACCCTGGCTGTGCCCACAAACCTCAACATGCAGCATCTTTATTATCACTCAGCTCAAAATATTCTCGAATGTACTGTGACCCATGGGCTCTTTGTGTTTTGCTTCGCTTAACACACAATGGGAGATTTTCTAGTCTCTTCCTTCTGTTGAATTCTAATTTAATGCTACATGTACTCTGTAATTTTGGTTATTTGAAACTTGTTCAGGTGTGCTCTCTGGCCCAGGGTACATTCTGTCTGGTAAGCATCACCTGGTGCACTAGAGAAGCTTGTGTATTCTCACATTGTTACTTGATGTGATGTTCTATGTATTGAGTTAGGTCAAGTTGATTAATCACAGCATTCAAATTATCTACATCTTCTTTGTTTATTTTGTCAGTGCCTGAAGGACTGTGTTAAAACCTTGAACTATGTGCATTTGTCTGCCTTTCATTTTAGATCTGTCAGCTTTTGCTTTATGTATTTTGATCTTATGTTATTGGTTGAATAGAAATTTGGGATTTTTATATTGTTATTTTTGTTACTCTGGTGTGTATAGTGGTACTGCACTGTGGTTTTCGTGTGTGTTTCTCTGATGGCCAGGGACGTGGAACTCTGTCATATGCTTACTGGCCATTCAGTATGTATGAGTGTGGCCACTCCAACCTTCTGCTTACTCTTTGCATGGTGTATGTTTTTCATTCTTTTACTTCCAACCTGTCTGTATTTACAATACATTGCTAGTATTGTAGGATATATTTGGGTTCACTTTTTATCTAGTCAGACAATCTCTGCCTTTTTAATTTTTGTTTTTATTTTTTTTACAGATTTATTTCCTTAATAAGGGGCAGAGAGAAAGCGTGCATGTGCATATGCACAAACAGGGGGAGGGGCAGAGGAGAGGGAGACAAGCCGACTCTCTAGTGAGCAGGGAGCCCAAGGTCATGACCTGAGCTGAAACCAGGAGTCGGCTGCCCGATCGACTGAGCCACCCAGGCGCCCCTGTTTTGTCTTAATTCTTAATGGATATTGCTGATCTAGAAATACGGGTTGGATTTTTTTCATCTAGGACTTTAAAGAAGTTCCACTGACCCCAGGCCTCGGAGGTCATTCATTCTTTGCTCTTTATGAACTATGTTGATGGGCTCTGGTTACTTTCAAGATTTCTCTGTATCTTTGCTCTTCAACAGTTTGACTATGAGGTACCTACCTGTGGTTTTCTTTGTATTTATCCTCCTTGGAGTTTGTTGAATTTATTCAATTTTTAAATTCACATCTCTTGCCAAATTTGGGACATATTTTGGTCATTAAGACTTCAAATATTTTTCTGCTCCTGTTCTCTTTTTTTACCTATTTATTGGAACTTTTGTTATTGTCCCACAGATCACTGACCTTCTGTACACCTTAAAGGTCATTTTTCTGCTCTTCAGAGAAGATAGATAAACATCTTCAAGTTTATGAGTCTTTCCTATCATCTCCGATTGGCTGTGAACATTGCCTAGTAATTTTTTTTCAGATACTGTGTTTTCATATTTTAATAGTTCCTACTTTTCTACTGAGAGTTATTTTTTCATTTGATATAAACATATTTTTCCTTTAATAATTTTTTGGATTATATCTAGGACATTGTGATAGATACATTGTAGAGATTCTGGATTCTGTTATAGTCCTTCTTAGAGTATTGGTTTTTTAAAAATAGGTAGTTAAGTTGAAAGGACTGTGATAGACTCCGAACTCTGGCAGTGGGCAGTAGCTATGGCCATGCTGTTCCCAGCCTGTCCAGTGCTTGGGAAGTTCAGGACTGTGCCACGGATTTGCACACAAAACATGTACACGGAGACAGAAGGCTCCCCTCTGCAGACTTCTTCTTTCTGGATCCACGCCTTCACTTTTTAGTTGCTGTGGTAGCCCTACAGGCCGTCCTCTGGCGCTGCAAGTCACTACAACCGTATGGGTTTCTGTCTGTTACAGCTGCCCTGTGCGGCGCAGAAAGCCCTACAGATCCTACACTCTGTGTCTTTCTCTCTCGAAGCTGTCGTTCCGCCTCTAGTTTCTGCCTGCTTTTCATTTCTGTCTTGCCCAGTTTCTGCAAACCAGCAGAATCCCCTCATTGTACCGTGTGTAGTGTTACTCAGTGGTTCTCTAGACACCACGTGCACGTCCTTGACTGATGACCGTCTGCAGAGGCGAGCGCTCTTCCCATTGCCTCCTCCCTACCTCTGTGCTATTGTTTTCATAGATCTTGCTTTTATGTCTTGCTATAAATCCAGCAGATACATCTTAAGCTGTCAGTATTTATTTATATTTTCTTACATCTTTACCCCTCGTTTTTCAAAGTTCCCTGCTTCCATCTGGGATGACCGTCTTGGCCTGAAGATCTCTCTTTGTGTTGTCATTTAGTTTTTAGTTTTTTTTTTTTTTAATTTATTCATGAGAGTCAGACAGAGAGAGAGGGAGAGAGGCAGAGGGAGAAGCAGGCTCCCCGCCGAGCAGGGAGCCCGATGTGGGACTCGATCCCAGGACCCTGGGATCATGACCTGAGCCGAAGGCAGACGCCTAACCATCTGAGCCACCCAGGCGCCCCTCATTTAGTTTTTTGGTAATGAACTATTCAAGTTTGATTTTCTAAAAAAGCATCTTTACTGTTCCATCATTTTTGAAGAATATTTGGCTGAGTATAGGAACCCAGATTTCATTTAAAAATATCTTTATTGGGGCACTTGGGTGGCTCAGTCATTGGGTGTCTGCCTTCGGCTCAAGTCATGGTCCCAGGGTCCTGGGATCGAGCCCCGTATCGGGCTGTCTGCTCAGCGGGAAGCCTGCTTCTCCCTTTCCCACTCCCCCTGCTTGTGTTCCCTCTCTTGCTGTGTCTCTCTCTGTCAAATAAATAAATAAAATCTTTTTTAAAAAATGTCTTTATTGTCTTCTGGCTTCTAACCTCTGTTGAAAAGTCAGCTGTCAGTCTTACTGCTTTTCTTTTAAAATGGATGTATCTCTTTTGTCTGGCTGCTGAAAATTCCTCTCTTCATGTTTAATTTTCAGCAGTTCACCTGTGATGTGCCTGGGTGTGGCTTTCTTTGTATTTACCTTTTTGGGGGCTTCCTGAGCTTCTGGAATCTGTTTATTGATGTCTTTAGTCAGATTTGGAAAATCCCTGGCTGTCGATGTTATTTCTGTAGATCTGGCTTCTTTCTCATTCTCCTCTCCTCCTGGGCCTCCAATCACATGATGTTGGGGTTTTGATTCTGTCCCACGTGCCTCAAAGAAGCTATTCTTTTCCCATGCCCTTTTCTGTTTGTTCCAGTTCACATTACTTCCTGTTAACTTGTCTTGGAGTTCACAGATTCTGTCTTCTGCCATTAAACTCATTCATTTAGTGCAGTGGTTGTCAGCTGGTCCCAAGGTTGTATGTGCGGCGGGGAAAGTTTTCAGTTATGAATTCATTTTAGTAATTGCTGCAGGCCAGTTCAGATGAACCACTCTTCCTGCATCAGATGGGAATATCTTCATTTCATCTGTATTTCTGCAGGACAGTTTGGGTAGATCAGGGCACTTGATCCACAGGATTTTTCGGCCCTCTGAACATGTTGTTCCCTGTCCTCTGGCCTCCACCGTTTTCAACTGGAAGTTACTCTCGTTGTCCCCTTGTATGTCATCCCCTTGTTTCTCTTGTGCTGTTTTCAAGATCCTTTGCTTTTCTATGTCTTTCAGTGGTTTTGATGTTTTTAAGTGTGATTGCCTTTGGCTTATCTTACTTGGTTGTGAACGTCCCGGAAGTTACGCTGATGTCTGCCGCCAAGCTGGGCATGTTAGCACGTGTCCTCACGTAGCGCCTTGCTCGCCCCCTCGTCCTCTGGGGCTCTCGCTACGTTCCCATGGGTCAGCATGCGTGCTGCTGTCCCACAGGCCTCCGCAGACTCCTGATCTCGTCGTTCCTCGCTCTGGCCATCAGACCATCACTTGTCTCTTCTGCCGTCTCGTATCTGCTGTTGGGTCCCTCTGGTGCGTTTTTCATCCCGGGCTTTGTAACTTCAACTCTAGAACTGCTATTTGGTTCCTTCTTCTGTTTTTGTTGACATTCTATACTTGTTGGGTCATTTTACCATGTTTTTCTTTAATTATTTAAACATGGTTTTCTGCATTCCTTTGAACATATTTGTGACTGCTTTGAAGTTGTTGTCTGCTTACTCCGATATCTGAGCCGACTCGAGGCTAGATTCTAGTGACTGCTTATTTCCTGAGTATGGGTCATAGGTTCCTTTTCTTTACATGCCTTTTAGGGGTTTTTCTGTCATTGCCAAGAGGCGTGTTAGATAATATAGCAATTTCGTGTTCTGATTTTTGCCAGAGGCCTGTTATTGCTGCTTTTATTCATTTTATATTATTTATTTACTTTTGTAACTAGCCTGGTACTTAATCTGTGCAATCTGCCTTCCCTGCAGACTTTTTTCAAAGCAAATCTCAGACATCTGTCCTATCGTTTACCCAAAATTCTCAAAAAGGTCTTTTTTTTTTTTTCTTTAATGTGCAAACAGTATTCTCTCTTTGTTTGATTCCACGTAACAGTGTGTGTAGTTCTGGGCTTTTCCTCTCTCGCGCAGGGAACGTGACCTCACTGAAAGCGCTGAACCTGAGACACTGCCCTCTGGAGTTCCCCGCTCCACTCGTGGTGCAGAAGGGACTGGGCGCTATCCTGGCCTTCCTGCAGATCTATGCTGCCCAGCACTCTGCCCCCCAAGATTTAACTTCTGAAGGTTTGTGGGACAATTACTACAACAAACTGCATTAAAACTGAAGTTAGTGATTTTCAAAGCCAGGACCGGGGAGGCTGTCTCCTCCTTAATGATGTCACAAGGCCTCACGTGTCCTCTGCTGGACTCACACCGTGTTCATGTGTCTTTGCCGACCTGTCAGAGCTATGCCCTTACTTGGTTCTGTGCTCATGGGTTTGCATTCTCAGTTCCCATTATAGAGCCTGTCTAAGGTGGGTTTTGGTAAAAATTCACTGGGTTAAATCAGATGAAACCGTTTTCACCACCAAGCTACCATCAGGCACCTGTTTCAGGAATTACCTGGTCCTTCAGACCACTACTTAACAGCAAGCACAACAGAACGCCCTTACTCCTGTTTTGGTGGGTGCTCATTAAACACTTGATCCCATGTTTTCAACGCACGGACCATCCAGCCGTGCATTCCCACATGCTCATGAGTGAGCACCTAGTCACACTTAGACAAAGTGGAGATAGAAGAGAATTGTAATTGAATGCTCACAAAAAAGTAAGCATTCCAAAAATTTACTTCAGAATATCTAAATTTTCTCTACTTAAAATATAACTTCTGGAATTGATAAAATACATATATTTGGAACAGCCACGATAGTTACATACGTGATCTAGTCAAAGCATGTACATAATTAAGTCTATCTCAGTAAACGTAAGGAGCATCCAAAGTGATTAGAAGGTGCTGCTGCACTTAAATCATCTTTCTCCAAAATCCAAATAAATGGCCCCAGAATGCCCAATTTTAAACACTGATTGTATTTGCAAGTGTCTTAGTCTGTGTCCCCCAGAAGCAGCCCCGAGTCAGGAGTCAAGGGCCAGTAATTGATGGGGGATGAGATCCCAGGCGGCAGCGTGGAGGCTGAGCAGGGGCGATGGGGAAGGGAGGAAGCCAGCGCAGGGGAGAAATGGGGCAGGTATGCCCTGGACGCCAGCGCTTGGTCCTGCTGGGTGCCGGGTGAAGCAGGTGAAGCCCCACTGGGCCTCTGCGGTCACACTTCGCCTCTCAGGTGCCGCCCGCATTTAGGGATTTACAGGACCGGGATCTACAAGGTGACATTTGTCAAGGGCCACTGCTGAACTCAGGCCCCGGAGTTACTCCCAGCACAGCGAGGGGGAAGGGCGTGCATGCCATGGCAGCAGCAGGGCTGGGTCAAGGGCTTCCCCTGGGGTGGGCACACAGTTTTCCAGCCCTGCAGGCTGCCTTCACACGCCAGAGGAAATGCCCAGGCACACACGTGCAGCTGGGGGCAGGAAGTGAGGCCAGCAGGCTCTGGAATGGTGAAGGCCAAGGGCATGTGTCGGCACCCACGGTCAGTCACGCATCTGTTCTGTCTCCTGCCAACCTGTCGCCGCGAATCATGAACCTCCTGTTCCCAAAGAGTATACTAGCTTCATCTCTTAATTACGGTTCAGAATCCAGTGCCGTCACTCAGAAACCCAAAGCCAAGAAGGAGTCTTTGTCAGCATGACCTGTGACCTAATTCTGTCCTGGGGGACGGGGGTGCTGCAGGAGGTGGGGGTTACTCGTAATGTCCAGAGCTGGTCCGTTGATGAGGGGACATTTGAGCCTAGTCCTAAAGGCAAGAATATTCTTGGCCAATTTTCTTTCGGGTAATTTACCTAGAGATACAAGTGTTTAAAGTCATCAAAATTATTGTCAAAGAAAAACAGTAGGCATATGGGCCAAAAATTGATTAGAAATAAAGATATTAAAAGATCTAGGGTGGGGGGAAACAAAAGTTATTTATTTGCATAGATTTATATGGAGCGTGAGGGCCTTGGGGCAGAGGGAGCCTGTCCCTGCCCCCTCCAGGCTATCTCTGCAGAGGGAGCCTGCCCCCCCCCCCCCCCCCAGGCCTTCTCTGCAGAGGGAGCCTATCCACACCCCCAGGCCTTCTTTGTAGAGGGAGCCTGTCCCCCGCCCCAGGCCTTCTCTGCAGAGGGAGCTGGTCACGGGGTTTGATTCTGGAGAGCTGGTGTTGGAGTCCAGTCTACTAAAACAACATTTTATCCTACTAGTGATTTCACCAGTTACAATGATGAACCTAAGTGAGCTGCCACAGCCCTCGTATTTATCTGAGGAAGAAACTGTGCCTGATGAAGATGCCATTAATTCCCAGGATCAAAAGGGGTTGTTAAAAGAAAAGGCAGTCTTTTTCCTGCCTGTTGAGAAGCTAGACCTGAGTGAACTGAGAAAGTCCACCGATTCCTTGGACGACTGGCCGGGTGAGGAAGAAATCAAGCGCTTCTGGAAGCTGAGGCAGGAGATCGTTGAGCATGAACAAGCAGAAGTGCTTGAAAACCAGCTCTTAGCGATGGAATTGCCTCCAAATCTCAGGGCAGCATTAAACATGAAAGAGAAAGAACATTCCAGCCCAAGACATGTGCTCAGGTGAGATTTAGAAGCCATGCTGTATTTCCTTGATCTTTCCAAAGTTGTAATATTATTTTGCAGTTATCTTTTCAGACGTCAGGCTGTGTCTGGCTGGCTTTTATGGTGCAGTGCATGCTAAGCCTGGTTAGGATTGTGGTTGCCCAGAGCATGGACCCCACGGGGGAGATTACGCAAGAGAAAAACAAGCCCTGTGTGTGTGTGTGCACGCACGTGTCTGTGGACATTGATGCAAAGAGAATACTTACTGGTGACTACAGATCGTACGTTCACAGGGGGGTGAAGCCATTCCAGGGGGACAGGAATTAGCCCCTGGGGGTGCACAGAAGCCTCGTGGTTACTCCGGTTCCCAGCACTGCACAGCTCAGCTCTGTGGATGGCAGAGACACGTGTCCAGAGTGTCTGTGGGGGTCCAGCTTCGTGGAGGGGCTGTTTGGAGGAGTAAGTCTGAGAGGCCAGGGGCCGGGCCATACTGAGAAGCAGATGGAAACCTTGCATTTACCGCATGAAAGGTGTTCGGGGGTTTATCATACTGTTATTTCACCTGTTCCAAGGCTTGGAAATTCTGTAAAGTCTGATTAGTGGATGATAACCTTGGAAGTAGCGGAGGCACAGAAGGCAAGTGCCCGGCCGTGACGCGGCCTTGACATTCTCTGCCCAGCCTGTTTCATGCTTGCCGTGCAGAAACCCCTCCCTCCCTGCCCTTCTTCAGTTGGGTCTCCTCCTGAACAGGGACGGGAGCTTGTCCTGCTGTGTGCTGGCCGGCCTGTCCCGAGCTCCCTGCGAGACCACTGGTGTTTTGGCCTCGGAGCGAGCCTGCAGCCCTTGGAGCAGGAGCCCCGGGCTGTGGGGCCCTGGGAGGGCACCTCTGTCATGCCATCTGTCCCCGTTGGCCCTGCTTGTACATGTTGCATGTTGTGTTCTAGCGCGGGCCATCCCAGGGTGAGTGTGCATCGCAGGGGCTGTGATTGTAGAAGGAAGAGGCCCTCCATCAGGAGCGTCCTGCCTGCCCTGGTACCGTCGCAGCTCGCGGGGCTCCCCCGCAGGAGGCCCCAGGAGAGCAGGGCTGTGGCCATCCGGGAGCACTGGGAGAAGCAGGTGGAGATGGAGCAGCGGAGACGGTGAGTGCTCATCAGCAGGGCTGTGTCAAGGCCTGCCGGACACCCCTGCTCGCATGGGCATCTGGGGGCAGGCCTGCTGGCTGTGACTTTTCTGGGGAAGGGTCAGTTTTTGCTCTTCGTCCTGCTTGGTGTCGGGCAGGTGTGGGCACAGGCCTCAGGCCGTCATTGCTCCATGTCCTCTCCACCCCGCCTGCCTTCTTTCCTGTCTTTTTCTCTGATTTCTTACTCTTTCTTAACCCCCTTCCCCTCCTTCTAATCACCTGGCTCACAGGTCTTTTCTAAGGAAAGGTATGTGCTGCAGACGTGCGCACAGAGACAGTTCACTCTTGCCCCGCCTCGTTGGCCGTGTCGCTGGCTGTGGCGGCTTCGGTCTGCCCCCCAGGAGCCTGGCTGGGGCCTGTCCTCACGGCCGCCTCTGTCCTCCAGCTCCGCCGACCACCCGTCTCCATTGTGCTCTGGGCCCCGGGAGGCCGTCCAGCATGGACTGCATCCACAGCACCCCAGTGCCCCTCTCCTTCTGGCTGGGTTTGGCCAGTGGGGGGCCCCAGCAGGAGGTTGGAGAGGAGGCGGAGAGGGAGGGCAGGGTCTTTATCCCCCCCATGCCTCCCTGTGAATCTGCCTGGGTCCCTCCTCCTGGGGCTTGGGGCGGCTGCAGCCCCTGCCCCAGCCCCGGGCCCCTGCTCTGTCCCTGGGGGCCGTCCGCCACTGACCATGTGAATAAACCCTCCTCCATCCTGAAATCATCCCGCGTGAGTGTATTTTCTCTGAGGACCCTGATGGGGACAGACTTGCTGGCAAATGCAACATGTCAGTGGTGCACCTGCCTCGTCCCCACACCAGACATGCTGTCCAGTAGGGTCCGGTCCCTTTTGTGAAAGGAGGGACAGCTTAGGCCCTCAGAACTGTCAGGGCTCACAATGTTCCCAGCCCTGGGCTGTCATCCGCATGGCAGGGATGCATCCCACGTGTGGCTGGCACTTGGGGGTGTGCTCTGGGCTGCACCTGGAGTCCTGGCCATCCCAGCAGGGTCATGCAGGTCATTGGCCACAGGTGCCAGGCAGCTAGTCAGCCTGAGCTCAGGCCATCACCCCGAGGAGCCCCGAAGAGGCCCTTGGCTGGAGTGCAGGCTCCAGGGCGGGCGGTCCTTCTGCTGCTTCTCCACAAGCCCAGGTGGCTTCGCAGGGCACATCAGCGTCTGAGCTAGTGATGGAGCCCTTCTGGGGCAAAGGCATGGGCTTGACCCTGCCCGCGGGGCGCGCCTGGGCTCGCCTCTCACTGTGATGCACCCTTTCCTTGCTGCAGGCGGGTCCCCCTCCTCCCTCACTTCGGCCCCTTTTTTTTTTTTTTTTTTAATATTTTATTTATTTATTTGACAGAGAGACACAGCAAGAGAGGGAACACAGGCAGGGGGAGTGGGAGAGGGAGAAGCAGGCTTCCCGCAGAACAGGGAGCCCAATGCGGGGCTCGATCCCAGGACCCTGGGATCACGACCTGAGCCGAAGGCAGACGCTTAACGACTGAGCCTCCCAGGTGCCCCTTATTTTATTTTTGTAAAGGTTTTATTTATTTATTTCACATAGAGACACAGCGAGAGAGGGAACACAGGCAGGGGGAGTGGGGGAGGGAGAAGCAGGCTTCCCGCAGAGCAGGGAGCCCGATGTGGGGCTCGATCCCAGGACCCCGGGATCATGACCTGAGCCGAAGGCAGACGCCTAACGACTGAGCCACCCAGGCGCCCCTCGGCCCCTTTCTTGATGGCGTTTCGTGACAGCACCGCCCCAGCACCGGCCCGTGTGGACCCTGTAGATAAGCATCTGTGCCGTGTGTCAGCGTGAGTCCCGCTCAGTGCCCGCCCCCGGCCCACCCTGCGATCGGGACGGTGCACGGGAGGGTGTGCAGGGCGCTGGTGCTTTGGGGAGCTCTGGCCACGGCGGGATGTAGGGGCAGGAAGTCGGCTTCCCTGACACAGCATGGCCGGCTCGGGGGCTGCCAGGATGCCGCACTCCTCCGTGGGAGGAAACTCTTGACTATCAAGGGCAGGAAAACACTCTCTTCTCGGTTTCTCTGCCGAGATGACGTTCCTTGGCCTCCTTGGTGACCGTGTGCAGAGTCCTGTCCTGTGGCTTGGACTCAGCACAGCCTGCGGACCCCCGTCAGGCCACCTCAGAGCGTCACCCCTGTGCCTCTCAAGGGGTGGGTCCTTTCCATCCCATTTCACACTCAGATGGAGCCCTGTGTCCAGAGGCGCAGCGAGGGGCTAGGTCGTGCAGAGTCACAACTGGATTTGGAGTGTTGAGTGGTGGGGAGCAGAGAGCCCGGCTCAGCTGGGGGTAGGGGCGCAGCAGACTTTGGGGAGGGCACAGGAGCAGTCTCGCAGGGCAGCGAGGCTGGGGACTCCGGAGTGTGCTGAGGGTGAAGCCCAGGGCCAGCAAGGATTTGCTGGGACCCAGTCCCATCCCCAGAGCTGCAACCACAGCCGAGCCAGGGGTGGGTTTTATGTTCAGAAATTTCACAAGAATCTGTTGCTGCAGCCTTGCCTCTGTGCTGTGGTCAGTGAGTCTAGTGGATACTGTTGCAAGGAGGTCACGGTGGTGCGGGGACAGGGAGGTCACGGTGGTGCGGGGACAGGGAGGTCACCCTGGTGCGGGGACAGGGAGGTCACC
>NW_023270265.1:53137453-53157211 GCF_011800145.1 Mirounga leonina
CAGGGAGGTCACCGTGGTGCGGGGGCAGGGAGGTCACCGTGGTGCGGGGGCAGGGAGGTCACCGTGGGGCAGGGGCAGACTGTGCCAGCAGCATGGCGGTGCCCCGGCGGAGGGGATTGGGGGACAGAAGAGGTTCACTGTTAAAAGTGAAACTCAACCATCTAAGAGGACGTTGACTTGTCAGGGATGCCCTCACGTCTCACAGGGACCTCTGTAGGCCTCTGACGCCCGAGCCGGCAGCCAGAGCCCCGCCGTCTTCTTTGGGGCAGGGTCCTGGTGCCCCTGCTGGTCCCCTGGCACAAAGCCGTGGGACAGGAGCAGACAAGCAGTGCCCATCTGTCTGTGGGGAGGGACGGGAAAGGGCTTGGGAAGGGGCTCTGCTCAGGGCGCTAATGAGCCACGTGTCCCCTTGCAGAGATGAACGAGCGCTGCAGGAGTGGAGGGAGCAAACCCGGACCAGGAGGATGGCGGAGGAGGCGCCGAGAAAACCCCTGCCTCCATGGCGGAGTCTGGTACGAGGGGGCCGGTGGGAGGGGTCCTGTCCAGTGCCGGGGGCGCTGCGGTCCCCACTGCACAGACGAAGCCCGAGGCCAGACAGCGAGCAGCCTGGCCACCTTCTATGGGCCCTCTGACAGGCCTGCGTCCTTCCCGTGCGAGGAGTTGGGTCTCTGGCCGGTGGGGTCGGGGAAACAAGCACACCCACCCCGAGGCTGAGGTGTCTCTCTGGGTCTCCTGGGCCATGGTCTCAGCCTGGGCGCCAGGGCGGCGGGCTGCGCGGCCGTCCCCTCTGTTCCCTCATGCCAGCTCCCAGGTCGTGTGTGGCACACTCCACCCTGAGTGCCACGCGTCTCCCCTGTGTCTCCCCAGCCACCCCACAGGTCTGAACCCGGGCGTCCAGGGCGGCCTGCCTGCGGAGCACGCCAGCTCCCCTCCCCTGTGAGCCTGTCCTGGAGGAGACAGCACCGGCTCGCACCAGCACCGTCCCGCCGTCCCGTGACTGGCTGCTGCCTTCTGTGAGGAGGTCACTGTGGTGCACGGAGAAGTCGCTTTGTCCATGACGCCCCCCCCCCCCCCCCCAGCACAGACCTGCTGTTCACGGGAGGGTGGCCCGATTCGCCGGGCCGTCCAGGACAGCCTCCCCCGGTCCTGTGTCCACCCGCCGTGCGCTTCCAAGTGTGCAGATCGGTTACGTTGTCGGGTGGCTTCTAGGACTGGGCTGGGCTTTTGCATCTGGGGTGAGAAGCCACAGAAGGGATGTGCTTTCTCCCTGCACGGCGTACCCGGGTTATGGCGCCCACCCCCCTTGGTCCCTGTTTGTGATGCTGCTCCCCCTTGGCGGCCGGGCCATTCCTGGGGGACACTGGGAGGCCCGCGGAGGTGTTCCCGTGTACTTGTGCCTGCCATCCTCCAGGCGGGCTCTGGTCTGCAGCAGGGGGACCCACTGGCGCCTTCCTGTCAGGAACCTCATGATGCCCATGTTGCCTTTGTCCATTTAAACAAAGCAATGGTTTGTTACCCTAAAAAAAAAACAGTGGAGCCTTTTTATCCACGTGCAGAATTATGGGAGGACACGCACATTTTGGAAGCCAGTGTGGTGGGGATCCCAGGTCCTTAGAGCGCCAGGTGGGGCAGGGACTGTGGCCTTTCCCACGGAATCCATTGGCTCGTTCCCTCACCTGCGCTTCTTACGAAGGAGACAGGAGAGCAATTGGTCCTCTCACACATGTTCTGGACCCAAACCCCTGTGTTCTCTGCAAACTGTTAGAGCGACGGCAAAGCCACAGTGACTTGGGAGGAGACCACACTCCCTGCCCTTACCTTGTCCCCTCACTCGGGAGTGGGCTGTCCTCTGCCCCCTGTGTTGTGGGCCACGTGTTCTGTGCTCCGTGCCTTCATGGTATGTGTCCTGTCCCCTCTGTCATGTAAACATTCAAAATCCGTGTTTCGCCACTTTAGGAACAAGACTTGCACAGGTAGACATTCTTAAGAATGCCTTCAGAGCTTTATTATAGCAAAAAATTGGAAACAATTTAAATGCCAGGAGATGGGGTGGCTCTAAGTAAATTGTATCCCAATTTCGGGTTACCCCTGTGGCCACGGGGAAGGATGAGTTGGCGTGGTACCTACTGACTCGAGTGTCTGGAAGAAGTTCTTACAAGTTAAAACAGCCCAGGTTGAGAGAGCAAATGAGACTCAACGCTGGTCTGTGAGAGCATGCCATGGCCTAATGAGAACTACGTTTGTCCCTTGTCCCCACAAGGCTGCAAAACCCCATGGGACCTGGGGTGGTGGCGTGTCTTGTTATTCATAACAAGCCCCGGGGAGCGCAGCTGAGTTTATGCAGACTGGGGACACAGGGTGGGCCCTACATAGCCTGGCCACGTGGCTGGTCACCAGAGAGGGTGTGCGGCTCCGCACCCTGCCCAGCACCTCGTCCTGTGCAGCTCTTCCGGAAGCTGTTCCTGAGTCACAGCCTCTGCGTTGGGTCGGTGCGCGTGAGCAGCTGTGTCTCGGAGTTCCGCGAGCCACTCTGGCGAGTTATCGACCCCGCGGGGTGGTGGCAGCCCTGCTTGGTTGCCGGTCGGCCAGCAGCGTAGGGGGCAGCCCGGCCCTGAGGGACCGAGCCCTCTGCCTGGGGGGCCTGCGCCACCCTCCGCCCCTGGTGTCAGGATGGAGTTTGGTGGGCTCCTGGGTGGAGCGTTGCCGCACATGCGAGAAGCCAGCCCACGGTGGGCGAGGACGTGGGGGTTCCGTGAGCTGTGGGAGCCGAGCCAGGAGCAAGCCCCCAGCCATTGACCTCCTGCAGTGTCGGTGCTGACCGTGTTGTGCAGCCAGCCCCACCCTCCGGCCCCACGACTCTCATCCTCCCAGTCGGAAGCTCGGTCCCCATCCCCTCCCCCGCCCTGGCGCCCACCATCTCGTCTCCGTCTCTGACTGTGCGGGCCCCGGGGACCTCACGAAGGTGGGGCACGCAGTGCTGGTCCTTCCGTGTCTGGCTTCTTTCACTCGGCATCAGGCCCTCGGGGCTGCTCCTCGCAAGGCTGAGACCCTCCTCCCTTCCTCCCTTCATCCATGTGGACGCTCGGGCCCCTTCCAGCTGTCCGTGAACCATGCTGTTGGGAACATGGGGGTGCAAACATCTGTTCCAGTCCGTGCGTTCAGTTCTCGGAGGTGGGATCACTGGAGCTAACTTCTTGCACGTGGTTAGTTCTAGCTGGAAATATGACTTCTTGATACTCTGTAAGAAGGAGGGTATCCGGTGATGTATAATTTGTGAACCACATAGAGGTACTGTACGCAGTCACTGTTGTATTTTATAGCATGGAAACTTCACAGAGTATTTGTATAACCTAGAATGACACAAAATTTCATAAATCAAATAGGAAACACAGAAGCTCTGAAACTAAAAACAGAAAATTGTAACTTCCTAAAACTGAAATTTCTAGATGGACTAAAATACCATAAAGTCAAAAGATACAGGAACCTATTTATAACGTGTTTTGAGACATAAGGTTACTACCTATGACGAATGACTACAAATAGACTTTTTTAAATTAAAGAATCCGATAGAAAAGTGGGCAAGGGGCAGTCCCCGGAAGGGGAAAGCTGACAGGGTCAGCAGGATGGGAGCTCGGGAGCTGTGGGGGCGACGCCCTCAACCAGCCACTCGGCAGGGCCACGTGGGACAGACTGGGGACGGAGGCTGCTACAGCATGGGGAAGTAGCTCTTTAAGTTAAAAATGTGAATTTCTTTGAGCTTTTGGTAATTTGTGCTTTGACGGCAGCGGTCCGATCACAGGCACCTGCACACGCAGACACATGCCTGTGGATTGCGCTGTCCTCTGCAAGGTGACTGCGTACCAGTGAAAGCCGGCCCCGCGTGTCCCCAAGAAATGGCTGCGTCAGGCTCTGTCCCCGCACAGAAGGGCTGGGGGCCAGCAGGGCGCGGGACACGACAGGGCGCCACCCAGCCACCTTGTTTCCCACCCTGCCCCTGGTCCTTGCTCTCAGCAGAGGACTGGGTGTCTGGGAAGTCCTCCTCCTGTGTGTTTTGTACAGATAGTAAAATGTGGCTGGGGACTTCTTTCCAAGTAACGTACTTTTATACTAAAAAAAATTAAGTTGCACGTCTGACTTTAAAAAATACCTACTAAATTTACACGTGTCCTTCTCTTCCTGTTGGAATAATGTTTAAGAGAGTCCTCGTTATGTAAAAGCGGGCCAGCTCCCGCCCTCCCCTCCGCCTGCCCCCCCCCCCCCGCCTGGGGTGTTAAGCGTCTTCTAAGGGTCAGGCATGTGATGACCAGACAGGCCCTGGTAATCCACTTAGAGGTGCCGTGGCAGACGAGACCGTTGCAGGCACCGTCTAGGTAAGCGCTACATTGATCCCACCAGACTCCAGCTGGAGGAGCCCCCGGAGGAGAGGTTCAGCACCTGCCTCACCTTCCCCTCCGCACACCTGCGCGTGCCCTGTCCTCCCCTCTGCCCAACCTTCTAACCCCCTAAGGGGCATGCCTCCTCAGAGGCAGGTACACAGACACGTGCAGACAGAGCACAAATACACACAGGTGCACACATAGGTACATTCAGGTACACGCACGCGCACACACACACACGGGTCTAAAGCCCCCTGAGGTGGGGAGAGATCAGTCTGGTTCTCAGACTTCACCCCCGAAAGTGGGGGGAGTGTTCGAGATCTCTCACTCCTCTCCACCTGCGTCCCATGGACGCTGCGGGTTTTCACTTGGAATCACAGTGCGCCGTATCCAAAAAAGCCAACTTTGAAGTACTTCTCTTGGGTTTCAACGTTTATTTGTGCGGGTCTGTGATGTCATTCATCTAAGAGCCGTGATTTTATGACATACGTAAGGACCCGACTCCTCCTTCCCCCCGCTTGTCAGTTGTGGGGGGTGCTTACGCATCAGCTTGAAACTCAGCAATCGAAAATATAGTGGCGTCCACTGGAGAGACTGGGGGCCCATCGTAGTGTGTTTTCTGTCTGTTGTGAGGACAGAACTTCTGGCAGGGATCACCTTCCAGGCGTGCCCGGCACCTCTCTGCCCTGCGCCCCGCCACGGCCAGGGGCTGGCCAGGCCCAAGGCGGGAGTGGGTGGAGCGTGGCCTCCTCAGGACAGCCACCGATGGGCCTCCTCACAGAGGAAGGACGAACCCAATTCCCCCGGGCGCTTGGCTTTGTGTGAACAGCAGTGTCCCCTCGGATTCCTGAAAACATCTTGTGTTTTCCCAGATGGCCTCAAAGACTCCCTTTGCCACGGATGTGATAGATAATGAGAAAATGCCAGTGAATCCGTCTGGAAAAATGAGGCCAAGCAAAGAGAAGTCGTCAAGAGCAAGTAAAGACAAGAGGTTGGTACCTGGGATCCAAGTTCCGCGGCCCTCTGCAGACACGCTCACCGCACCAGGGCCCGTGGGCAGCAGCGGAGGGCCTGGCCATCCCCGCGGCAGGCTCCGGGGAGAGGAGTGGGCCCGCAGGGAGCAGCAGCTGCTGGGGGCCTGGCGTCTCTGTCGTTTCCTGTGTTCGCGCTTCGGGGGTGTGCTTGCTGAGCCCCGATGCTGACCTAGCGTCTGCCCCCCAGGATGCCCGCTGAGCCCCTCACCCATCCCCAGCTGCTGCGAGGCCGCTATCTGTATGGTGACCCACCCGAACTACATCTGTGTGTGTGTGAGTGTGTGCACATGCCTTTTGCCAAGGAACCGCTCTCTTCTTGACTCTTTGCACATGAGACACTGATGCTGTGATTCTGCTCTTCTGCACCCAGCACCGCGCCCCCCAGGCATGCTGGGAGAGCCACGGGTGGCCGGGGGCACTGCTGGAAGACCCTGGGGCTTCAGCACCGTCTCCTGGGCCCCTCTTGCTTCCCTAGCTGCTCCCTTCTGACCTGCACCAGCCCCTCCTTGGGCGCCGGAAGCCTGAGTGGAAGCGAGCTGTGGGCGTGGGTGGGGGACTCCCAGGCTCACAGGAGGACCGGCCTGGCCACCTGGCCTGCACCTGCTGGCCCTGCCCACCGCTGTGTGTTTCAGCGCTCTGGAGACCAAGCGTGGTTTGAGAGGCCTGGAGGAAGGTCATCATGGTGTGACATGTGAATGGCAAAGGGCTGTTCTTTTCTGGGGAGTCCTTGCTCCTTTGTGCCTAGAACGCTTGGGGACAGTCTTGCAGGTCCGCACACCGGATGAACCCCCAGCCACGTGGAATGGCTTAGATGAACATGGACAGCAAATGTCTCCTCCCAGCTCATGAGCGTCACTGTCAGAAAGCCCCTGGCCTCTGACCACCCTGTAGACCGAGACCCAGGGTCAGAGGTGCGGACACTTGGGAGTCTGTGTGGGGCAGGACTGGGGGCTGCTGGGAGGAGCGAACGAAGCCAACGCAGAGCCTGCTGCAGGTGTGGGGCTGGGGTCTTCCGGGAGGCCCTGGCCAAGGGGGAGCCGGCTGTGTTCCCAGCAGACTCACCCCAGACTCCATGGCCAGCGTGCATGCTGGGGCACTGCGGCCCTCCCACGCACCCTTCCAGAATGCTCTGCTGTTCTGAGCCTCCTTGTTCTAAAAGCAAAGAATATATATTAGCCCAAAGCCC
This sequence comes from Mirounga leonina, assembly GCF_011800145.1. Lineage (NCBI taxonomy): Eukaryota > Metazoa > Chordata > Mammalia > Carnivora > Phocidae > Mirounga > Mirounga leonina. Next base: position 53,144,050 of record NW_023270265.1, read on the forward strand.
TGATGTTGGCAGAGAAAGTACATCTAAAATCCTAATTTAATACATCCTGTTTAAGGATTGATTACAACTATGTATTTCCTTTGAAAACAAAGACCTTCCCCTGCATGTGGCTTTCTGTGCATTGTCCTGAATGTGTCGTTTCTTACCTGGATTTGAAGTTTAAAACATAGTGTGTGTTCTCGCAGCTTCTGACCACCTGGGCCTGTCTGAGCTGCTGCCTGGAGGGGGAGCAGGTGGCCTCTCATGGCCTCTCATGGCCCCACCATCAGCGCGTCGTCACCGCGTCGTGACAGCCCCTGAGCCCTGGGACCGCAGTGTGGCCTGGAGGAAAAAGGAAAATTCTCTCTCCCCTGTTGGAAGAGGAGTTTCTGAGACTCGACTTGATGTGTAAAATCCTTTCCTTCACCCTTTGTTTCCTCAGTGCCTTCCGAGCGGGGCATCTAGAAGATAACCTAAAACAGCACATTCAGAAAGTACACAAATGCAGAAAAGGGCTTCAGGGGATGGAGCCACTCGAAATCAGGCAGGCTGCGCAGGATTTGGAGATTGTAAGTATTTGTCGGCCGTGTGTAAAAATTAACTTCTGGGGAAAATCAAAGGGAACTTGCCACTCGTGTGTTCTCTCCCATGATGGGGAGCGTTTATCGGGCCTCATGCTGAGGGTGTGCCCAGGATCATGGTTAGAGGGCAGGAAAGTGTTTCCGTGGCATGTGAGCCCACAGATGTGTTGTGCCACCACTTGATCAGTGGAGACAGATAGGGACGTGTCTGTGGGGTCCTCGCCCACGTTTCGTGCCCAACACAGCCTGGCGGGGCCGTGAGAGGGCCTGGCCGCAGCCGGGCCCAGGCTGACCCTCCAGTGTCTGTGTGGCAGGGAGGCTGGCCTCTTCACATGCGCCTGTCTGTTCGCAGGTACTGGTACGCACCCGCTGTGTGTGCAGAAATGACTGGGGTCATGAGAGTGATGCCGTGGTCAGGAAGGCAGCTTTCCGCCCTGAAGGACGCATAGTTACCTACCCAGCCGGTGGAGGGAACCCACTGTCCTCCCTAGAATGGCCGAGCTCAGAGAGTCTGTGTAGGCTGACCCTGATGTTTCTGTGCGCTTGCTGCTCACGGTGCAGGAGAACACGCCTGCTCTCCCCGGCCGGCTGGGCTCTGGTCTGCGAGTCTCACCCCCGATGCAGTGGCTCAGCACTGCCTGTCGGAGGGTGCATTGTCACCTTTCTCCGTGGACTCCGGGCAGGACGGGGAAGGTGGGAGTGCAAGCGAAAGGCCTGGGCCATGTCATAGGGACCCCCCCCCATCAGACTCTCCCCTCTTCTCAGAATCTTTTCCTTCCCAGCCCAGAGAACTGTACCTGCCTTCAGGTGAGCTTTATTCTTCCCAAATCTGTTGTCTACAGCTGTAACCTCCTCCTTAAACACCCCAAACTCTACCACGACTTCTAAACATCTGTGTCTCAAGCTTCACATTGTGGGAGAGTGAAAAGTCTGTTTGGTGTTAGGAACAACTCTGTGCTCACAAACCTAACGTGAAATGGACCAGTTCCTTGAAAGACACCATCTGCCAAAGCTCATACAAGAAGGAATAGATGATTGGAATAGATTGATATCCGTTAAAGAAAGTGAATCAATAATAATTTTCCACTGGGTTCACTGGTGAGTTCTATCAAACACTTAAGGAAGAAATTATACCCACTCTCTGTAATCTCTTCCAGAAAACATAGGCAGAGGGAAAAAATCGTAATTCATTCTGTGAGGCCAGCATTACTCTAAATCAGAACAAAGGTGTTACATGGGAGGAAAACTACAGACCAATATCTCTCCTGAAAATTGATGCAAAAATCCTCAATAAAATATTAGCAAATCAAACTTAACAATATATAAAAAGAATTATACACCATGATCAAGTGGAATTTATCCCAGGTGTGCAAGGGTGATTCAGCATTTGAAGATCAATTTATATAATGCTAAAGAAGAAAAATAACATGATCATGTCAGTGGATGCAGAAAAAACATTTGACAAAATCCAGCACCTATTCGTGATAACAGCTTTTAGCAAACTAAGAATAGAATGGAACTTCCTCATCTTGATAAAGATGTACAAAAGCTACCGTGAACATCATACTTCATGGTGAGAAACTAGAAACTACCCTTTCCCCTGAAGATCAAGGACAAGGCAGGGACATCCCTTCTGAACATTTCTGTCCAGCATCATACTGGGAGTCCTAGCTTTTGCAACAAGACAAGAAAGGGAAAAGATATACAGGTTAAGAAGTTAGAGCTAAAACTGTCTTTGTTTTCAGATGACATAATTGTCTATGTAGAAAATCCAAAAGAACTGACCAAAGAACTCCTCCAACTAATAAGTGGTCATGGCAAGGTTATAGGATCCAAGGTTAATATATAAAAGCCAATTGCTTACCAATACATCAGCAAATAAGTGGGAGTTGAATTTAAGAACATATCATTTACATTAGCACCAAAAAATGGTGCTAGGTACAAATCTAAAAAAATATGTACAGGATCCATATGAGAAAAACAAAACTCTGATGAGTGAAATCAAAGAAGAACTAAATGAATGAGAGGAATCCCATGTTCATGGATGGGAAGACTAGAGATTCAACACAATCCCAATCAAAATCCCAGCAAGTTATGTTGTGGGTATCAACAACCTGATGCTAACGTTTAGATGGAGAGGAGACACGGGCCCAGAATCACCACAAATACTGAAGGCGAAGAACAAGGTTGGGGGACTGGCATTACCCGACCTAGAGACTCCCTGTAAAGCTACGGTAGTCAAGATGGTGTGATGTTGGTGAAAAAGTAGACAAATGGGTCAACGGATCAGAGAAATGGACCCACGTAAGTACAGTTGACTGACTTTTGACAAAGGATCAAAGGCAACACAGTGGAGCAAAGATGGTCTCTTCAAGAGGTGGTGCTGGAACACTTGCAAAATAATGAATCTAGAGCAGACCTCACACCTTCACAAAAGTTAACTCAAGATGCATCACAGACCTAAATGTGAAACGTGAAACTGCAAAACTTCTAGGAAATAAAATAGGAGAAAGTGTAGGTGACCTTGGGTTGGCAGGGAGTTTTTACATAGAACACCAAAGGTATGACAGAAAAAGTTGTTAACCTGACTTCCTTAAAATTTAAAAATTTTTCTCTGTGAAAAGAGTAAGACAAGCCAGAGACTTGGAGAAAATATTTGCAAAACACACATCTGATAAAGGACTGCTATCCAAAATATGGAAAGAAAAACAAACAACCCAGTTAAAACATGAGCCATGGATCTGAACAGACACCTCACAAAAAAAGATATAGAGACGCTAAGCATAGGAAAAGATGCTCAATATTGTATGTCAGGAGGGAATTGCAAATTAAAACAGAGCTACCACTCACATGTATTAGAGTGGCTATAACCCTAGCCACTGACCACACCGGTTGCTGGTGAGGATGTGGAGCAGCAAGAACTCTCGTTCATTGCTGGTGGGGATGCAGAATGGTGCAGGCACTGCGGAAGAGATTGGTGATTTATTACAAAATTGAATGTACTCTTACCTTGAGATTCAGCAGTTGTGCTCCTTGGCATTTACCTGAAGGAGCTGAAAACTTAGGTCCACGCAAAAACCTGCTCACGAATGTTCATAGCAGCTTCACTCATAGTTAGCAAACCCAAGAGCAATTGAGATGTCCTTCAGTAGGTGAGTGGGTAAGCAAACTGTTTATGGATCCCATGGAATGTCACTGGGTCCAAAAAGGAATGAGCTATCACGCCACGAAAAGACCCGAGGGAACCTCAAATGCATATTACTGAGAGAGCCAATCTGAGGTGACAACTGTATGACATTCTGGAAAAGGCAAAACTCTGCAGATGTGGGAGGATCAGTGGTTGCCAAGAGGGAGGACAGACGGAGCGGGGAGGACACTCAGGCAGCATAATCACTGTGACCGCACAGTGATGGACAGCTGTCACCATCTGTCTGTCTAAACTGGTACAATGCACAACGCCAGAGTGAGCCGTGGTGGGCACTACGGACCCTGGGCGATGACAGTGGGTCCGTGTCGCTCCTGGATTGTGACAAATGTCCCAGCTGGTGGGGGATGAAGACAGCTCTACAGGAATAAAGCCTCTTCATTTTCTGAAAAGTCTTATTTGAAACTGAAACCTGAGATTGCTGGGAGGGAATAGGGCACACGGGAAGGGCAGGAGAGAGGAACGGAGTGGACTCCTCACCAAGGGGCAGAGTGGTCTGCCATCGGAGGGGAGTGCTGAGCTCCGACCATCAGGCCGGGTGCCAGGTGCCTACAGAGGAGGGGGGGGTGCCTTCACGGGCGGGGTCTCAGGCACGTTCCACGCAGCTTTTCTTGTGAAGTGACCGCAGAACGCATTTCTCCAAAACAAGACAGCAGAGCAGGAAAGAGGAGTAAGTGTTCTGGGAAAAGGGAAGCTGACCCAAGAGAGTGCCCGGGTTCCCCCAGACAGCCCGCTGTGCAGGCCGTCAGGCTGGAGTGCAGCCAGGAGGCTGCAGGGTGTCTCCCAGGCAGACAGAGGAGGCTGAGCGTCTGACCAAGGGGAGAGGACATTGAGGACTCCGTGACAAGTATGTCGAAGACAAGACTTTCGACGGAGCAGTTCTTAACCCACGAAGAACTTTCTACGGGAAAGAAGATGTCACCGGTGGACACTTGCTGGATCAGCAGCAAGTGCAGTCCCCCCGTGAGCAACACAAGTGTGCCCTCCGCGGGGCGCATCGTCCCCGGACGGCACTGTAAATGTGATTTCCGGAGCGACCGTGTCCTCTCGCGCTGACTTTACTGGAAGAATCCACGCAGCACACACAGCACATGCTAGCCGACCGCGGCTCTGGCCCACAGCAGGCTGTTAGTAAAGTTTGGGGGAGTAGATAGTTACACACGGAATTTGGACCGGGCCGGTTTGGACGTTGTGCAGCGGTCAGCTGTAGTATTTACTGAGTCGTGGTGACATAAGCTGAACGTTCATTTTGCCCCTTGTTGTGATGGGTCTGTGTGGGGGGACTCAGGTGCCTGGGCTGGAGGTGGGGTCCAGGTCATGCCCAGGGAGGTAGAACTGAGGACCATGGGGGAGCACAAAGGCCGGCCCTTCTTGGGGATGGGATGGGCCCAGCACTGCCAAGGTCCCACTGGCCAGCGTCTCTGGGGGCAGAGGCAGGAAAGAGCCTGCTCCTTGGTGCTGGCCACTCTGTCCCACTTCCTGGGCCCAGCAGACTGGCGAGGAACGCTCTTAGGGACCCCTGGTCCCGTTGCTGTGTCTGTGGCGGGAGGGTGGCACTTGAAGCCCTGCCCTCCGAGGCAGGTGTGAGTCTTGGGTGGGACCATGGCAGGGATGCTGAGCAGGAGAGCCTCCATCCGTCCATCACCTGGCCTTCACTCAGACAGCTGTAGGCAGAGGTCACAGGCGGGGCCCAAGTGGGACTCCAAGAGGAGTGGCCCGGGGGTAGACCTCAAGAGGCTGCCGTCCTCCACGGGCCGGAGGGCGCGCTCAGCCGGCTCCACTGCAGAGCATCCCGCGGTGAGAGGCCCCTCGGGGAAGGCGGGCTCTGGCCAGGGCGACAGAGTGCCGCTCGCCCCTGCAAGAGTCCGCGGGTCTGCACCGGAGGCATGCTTTCGCCGCGGGCCCTGCCGGCCTGGATAGCTTTTACCCCCTCCCTTTCTCCCAAAAGGCTAGAAAGCTGCAGGGCGAAGTGAGGAAACTGAGGCTGGGACCGAGCTGGACGAGAAGCCGCCAGCTGACCGCTCTTGCTGGACACCTGCCGCTCCACGCACCTGCATCTCGGCCTTGGGATACACTGTTCGACACGAAGTAGTAAGAGGAGAGCGGACAGATGCTAAGGAGCGAGTATCCCTTGTGCAGACCTGACAAGTGGGTTTAGCAGCTCGTGAGCCCGCCAGGTGCCCCCTTCCAAGCGTCTGGGGGGGAGGGGGCGGGTCCGACGCCACCCCCGGGCGGTGGTTCACGGCCTCAGCTGCGTGGCTGCTTCAGAGGCTGCGCCAGGTTTAAGCTGGATTAAAGGAGAGAATACGGTAAACAAGCCACGCGGTTTTCACTCCCGTGCCCACGTCTCTGCAGATCCGCCTGACGACATGTTTTGGTGTCAGCCCCTGTCCCCCCCACCCCTGCCGCCCTGGTCACCCATGTGACCCTCATGTCCACTGACTCATGCGTTTCAGTTGGGGGGGGGGGGTCAGAAGTCCATGAGTCCCCTCCCTGCACCTGGCACTGCTCTTCTTTGGCCTCACGCTTCCTGCTTGCACACCTCTGCCCCTGTCCGCCCTTCGCAGCCCGCCCTCACCCAGGCCAGTCAGACCCTGCCTGACTTACTCTCTGCAGGACCGTCTGATTGAGTGTTAAATAAATTCCAGGCCTTAACCTCGAAAATGTCCTTGATTTGACCTCAGCTCCTTGGCCTCTGGGTGGGAGGGAGGCAGTTAGACCAGGCCTACATTGGGGTCCGGTGACCCCCCACCAGACCCTGGCATACTATTCCCGCTGCCCTTGCGGGGACGAGCACCACCTGATCTCTCACCTGGGGACCCCACACCGCCTCTAGAGCTTGGCCCCTGCCCCATGCAGGGGAGGCGGGTGGACTGGCCTGGAGGGGAGGGAGCGTGGGGCAGCGGCAGTCTTCCTGGGGCACTCCCCACCCGGTTCTTCCCCTCCCTTAGCTTAGCCGATGGTTTCTTTATCGCTTCTCCTAAGAAGGGGCTGTTGGAATAACATTCTGCCATAATGTGGTGTCCCTCACTTACCGCGAGCTTGCATGGGGATGACTAACCCAGACTCCTACTACTTTGCAGGTGCGCAGGCAAGCTGGGGGGTCAGTTTTAGAGGCCCATCCTAGCTTGGCCCTGCTCCTGATTGGGCCTTGTGGTTGGTTCCCTTGTAGATTTGGAGTGTCTGGGGTGGGCGTGCCCTCCCTGGCCCCTGACCGACCCCCTCGTGCTCCCCTCTGCTGCGTGGTCATGTCCTCCTTCCTTGGTTTCTGAGTGAGCCCCTCTGTGCCTGATGGCCAGGACTGTGTGTCCTAGGACCTCCTTCTCTGCCCAGCGGCCCTGGGAAGGGAGAGGGAGGAGGACCTGGAGGAGGGGCCGGGAGGCCGGGGGTGGGGGCAGAGATTGTGCTAGGAGGTGGGATGGTGTGGGCTGTGGGGCCACGGCCAGGTGTCCCCACCCAGGACCTGCCCTGGGAGCAGAGCCCTGGCCTGGCACCATGTACCTTGCAGGCCTCGGCGCCATGACCCAAGTTTTCCTGCAGGTGGCGCCTCCTGTCAGCCGTGACCTGGTTCTGGGCTGTCCGGAGGCCCACACCCACCCAGGAGGGCAGATGCCCTGTGCCCAGGGCCGGGGCAGGGCCACCCCACAGGCTGATGTCTGGGGCGTCTTCGCCCATCTTGACCAGGCACCTTGGATTCCTCAGAGACCCAGGCCTGAAAGGAGGGTCAGACCTGGCCCTTGGCTGCGACCCCTTCTCTTCCCACTGGCCACCCGTGCTGCCAGGAGCCGGTGCCCTTCGGAATCCCCCACACCGGCCACCGTCTAGCCCAGGAGGAATACTCCTGCCTCCCCACCCGTGTCTCAGAAGCAACCCACAGTGTGGCAGTGTGGCCAGGACGTGGCCCTAGGCCTTGTGGGCAGAGGTGCATTCAGGTACCCCAGGTGGTCGTCAGGCGGGGGGGCCGCCCTGCCTGCTGAGAGGAGCAGGACCAGACCTGGGCTCCTGCAGGGTGGGGGGCAGGGTGGGGCCCCCGTGCCGGGTCGAATGCAGGTCATGGCCATGTCAGGGGGGCTGGCAGTGCTGCTGGACTGGGTCGGGGCGGGTCATGGGGTGTGCAGGCCGCTGGGGCTCCTGGCGTCTGCCCTCTCGGGTGTCCGGACAGAGGCTGGCTGTTTGCACCATCCCCATGGGGCAGGATGCCAGGAGGGTCTCACAGGCTTGGGGCTACATATTTCCTAGTGCACAGAAAGACATGTTATGGGGCTGAAAACAGCTAGCCATGTCCTTGAGGAGCCAGAGGCTCATGGGAAGCAGAGCCCCTACCTCCCAGCATTCCTGAGTGGGAAAAAATGGTGCCACGCCCCATCCTATCCTCCCAGTGGGGTCCCATCCCCGTGCTCCCTGTGGGGTCCCCATCCTATAGTCCCATGGGGCCCCCCATCCCCATGCTCCCAGTGGGATCCCATCCCCTTACTCCTAGTGGGGCCCCCATCCTATACTCCCATGGGGCCCCCATCCCCGTGCTCCCAGTGGGATCCCATCCCCTTACTCCTAGTGGGGCCCCCATCCTATACTCCCATGGGGCCCCCATCCCTGTGCTCCCAGTGGGGTCATCCCCATTCTCCCAGCAGGCCCCATCCCTGTGTTGCTATATGGGGCAGGTGGAGGGCCATGTGCACCCACAGGCATCGGAGTGGGCAGATGGGACAGAACCACCCAGGCTTGCCCGAGGCTTTCTGCGGTCACCCCAGCGAGGTTTGGTGTGTGCCCGGGATGCTGTTCCCTGGACTTGGTTCCGAAGGACCAGCACAGGCCTCTCCCTGCGATACCGCCCGCCCACCTGACCCTCTAGGCGTGGGCGAGGGGGGCGCCTGTCCTGGAGGGGGCTCAGGACGCTTGGGGGCTGAGAGCGGGAGGCATGACAGAGCCCTCGGCGAGGTGGGCTGTGAGAACATCCCCTGTGAGCTCTGAGAGGCTTTTCTCCAAATCACCCCCAGGTTGGGTAACTTACAACTAGTTCAGCTGTGAAATATCATGATGTTTTAGCAAACAGAAGCCCCCCTTTCTGGTGTGAGGTTTGACAAGAACCACAACACAGAAGATGTCTAATGAGGTTAATGAGGTGTCAGGAGAATGAAAACCCAGGAGGCCGCCTGGGGCCTCAGGCAAGCTGAACTTCTATGGGCCTCTCATTGCTGGTCATGCGCTGGTGATTGCTGAAAAGACCCAGCCAGGGGGGTGATCCAGCCGTCAGGACACCCCCAGGAGACACCCACAGAACTCAGCTCACTCCCCTCATGCTGCGCCTCCAGAACGTTCCCCCATGTGTTTCAACATCTGCGTCTGGGTGCCGGCAGCTGAGGTGATGGTGGTGATGGGACAGTGGTGGTGGAGGGGACGGTGGTGGTGACGGAGGGGATGGGGGTGATGGTGTTGGTGACAACTAAGTCTTCCAGAGTCCTTACTTGAGGCCAGTGCTATGCTAAGTACTCCAAGTATTAGACTTTGTACTCTCCACCTTGAGGCCATGTGGTGGTGCTGCGGTTATTCCCACTTTACAGATGAGGACGCTGAGGCACGGGGGAGGTAGGCAGCCTCCCCACGGTCACAGGGCAGGACTCCAGCAACCTGGCCCCAGTCCATCCTCTTTACTGCTCTCTAGCCCCTCCAGCGGAGTCCTGGCCGGTTCTGCTCCCAGCCAGGCCGGTGACCAGCTTCCTCATGAGATGGGACAATCATCCTCATAACCCATGGGGCAGGGCTCCGTCCGAGCCTGCAGGGTGGTCAGACGGAACAAAACCAGTCTTGCAGACCCAGACCTTCCAGGTGGGGACAGAACCAAACCCATGCTTCCAACATGAACTGTGAAACTGCAGGGGAAGGTCCAGGGCCCCTGGGCTCAGCATTTGCAAAGCAAAGACTCTCTGGAGCTCCTGCCTCCCAGGACACCACACGGGCTGTATGCCAGTGCCAGCCCCAGGGAGGCTTGGGGTTCCTGGCAGATGCCCGGGAGGGAGGCCGGGTCAGCGCGTGCTCCCCACTCTACCCCGGACCTAGGACGGGTGTGAGCCTGTGGGTGCTTAATGACGTGCGACATCCCCTGCCCCCGCCAGGCCCTAGCTCTCCGGGCTCATCTAGTCCCCTCCCTCCCAGCAACTGCCTGGCTTGAGACGTGCCATCAGGGGGCCCATGCCCCTCTCACACCTGTGCGCTCTGGGCCCTGGCTCTGGAGAAATCCGTGGGCTCTGACCCGTGGCTCCGGCCTGTGAGGACCCCTTGACCAGGCAGCTGTGGTTCCATCTCAGAGGCTCCTGGCTGAGTTCCAGTGAGAGGGAGTGGGAGCAGGGCCAGTGTTGGGGGGGCAGGGCAGGGGTTACCTGCTGCCTGGACCAGCAAACTCTGAGTGGCACTGAGAAAAGACAGAATGACAAAGGTGTGAGCAAGCCCTACAGCTGGCGAGACCGAGGGACAGTGCTGGGGAGCACTCAGCAGGCTGTCCTGTGGGGGAAGGAGCTGGGAGTGGGGACACCGGCCTGGGGCCTGCAGGAGGAGGGTCAGGGATGGTGGTGTGCATGACGCCGGCAGGGAGCGGGCGCAGATCCTGGAGGACCCCTGAAGATCACCCCAGGGGAAGGGGACACAGAGGTTAGCCCCCTGCCTGGAGCACCCCTCCCTCCAGCTCGTGGTCACTCAGCTCAGCTCAGTGAGGGTGCTGGACGGTCTCCTGTCCTCCTTCATGCCACCACCCTGCCCCTCTGTCCAGGCTTGCCAGCCCTTGGTGACTCTTGGGCAGGCCAGGCCAAGGGCTGGGCACTGGGTAGGCCCGGTGGAGGCCTCAGTGCCCGCAGCAGAAAGCAAAGGCTTTAGGGACCAAGTCCAGAGACCTAGGGAGGAAGCTCCAGCCCTGTTTTCCCTTAGCCGGGGGTCACTCCGTAGCCCTTCCACAGCCACGCTAGGCCGCCTGTGGGCAGCTCGCAGTGGGCAGCCACTCTCAGCCCCCGCTGCTTGGGGCCGTTCTGTCTAGAACCTGCATGTGTAGGGTTGGCCTTTGAAGGGGACACTTAGAGGAGAGAGCACTGGGTCAGGAAGGAGTCAGCACATGGGGTCAGCACACAGGCCCTCTGGGCTGATTCCACCTTCCTAAGGACATCTGCGTTTTCATCAGAGGCTCTGTGGCGGGTAGCAGGTGAGTTGGCTGGGCTGGGAGGGATGGTCTGCGGGGAGCAGGACCCCCTAACAGTCACCCTTTAAATTCCAGATCAAAGTCCTGTCTGCACATCCCTTTGTTCTGCCTTGTGCAGAGTGGGTTTCTGAAAATGGCTTCCAACTCCACTTAGTGCCCAGCACACAGCCCAGCAGGGGCAGAGGCTGAGAGAAGACGGGGCAGGGCGGGGGGGGGGGGGGCTTTCTCACCTGTTCTCCCCGACTCAGCTGTGCAGCATGGGTCTGCACACCCTCCACAGCCTCTGTGGGCCCCTCCCTGCCCCAGCAAACACTCCCTGTCCCGCCCAGCTCCCCCCGCCAGACTGCTGATCCTGCGAATGCCTGGGACTGACCCCAGAAGCCCCCACCTCCCCACCATATGGCAGGCTCTTCAGAAGGTCCCCTTCTGTGTGCACCCCAGCACCCAGCATCTCTGCCCAAGCTGCCCCGTGAGGCCCCTTCTCCCCAGGGGACTGCCTGCTCACTCAAGCATCCCCTCCAGGGCACCTTTTCCAGAGGCCTCCTGTCTGCACGGAGCTCCCTGGGCACACAGGGACATGCTCACACCTGGAATGTCCCCAGCAGTCCTGGAGCCGACTCAAACCCCAGCAACCTGGTTCACGGTGGTGTCCCGAGTGCCCAGAAGGCATATGGGGCATGCTTGGCACCTGCCACCAAGGATGACCTGGCATTTCTGCCCCCAAGCCAGCCCTCCCTAGCTCTGGAGTGGGGAGGCTGCAAAGGCCTGTGGGTGCAGAGGCTCCCTGTGGGGGCCCCACAGTGACAGGGAGGGAGCCCGCTGACCCAGAATGGGTGGCCATGTTGAGGTGCCTGAGGCCTGCCAGTGGAGTCCCTCACTCCCCAAAGGACGGCTGGTGTCTGCTGGAACCCCCAGCCACACAGAGAACAGGTGCCCCCTGGGCTCCCAGGCCTCCCCTAGGGCTCCCTGGGCCTTGATCCTCAGCCCTGTCAAACTGGGGGCTGGGAGGCACTGCCTGCTCCCGGCGGGCCCCCTGACTCCGCCCGGGCTCCCCTCTGCCTGCTGCCCGCGTCGCGCGGCCGCCGCCGGAGGGCGAGTAGGAGCGGCGCCACTGCGGGCCCCGACAGTCCCCGGCGGCGCCAGGGGTGGCGGCCACAGCGCAGGTCGGAGCTGGGCGGGGCCGTGCGCGGGCTCCAGGCGGGAGGGGGGCGGTGGAGGGGCGGGGCCTGGCGGCGTCCGGGTCGTCAGGACAACCCAATGACCCGCCAATCTCCTGTGCCCAGCCAGGCGCAGCAAGCCCGGCTCAGGGGACCAGCCGGCCGAGTCGGGCCGGGCTGGGCCCGGGGCAAGGTCACCGCAACAGGCCGGCCCTGGGGGCTCTGTCGGTTACGGGGTCCCGAGCCAGGTGCGGGATGCGCAAAGGCTCGGGATAGTCGAGAGTCTTGCTGGGCTGGAGGCGCGCGGGAGCACCGGGCCCGGGGAGGGGTCCCAGGTGGGGCCCACGTCTGCTCGGCGCCTGCGCCTCCCATTCCCCCCAGCCGGACAGCTGCGCGCGTGGGGGAGCCCCGCTCTCGCTCGGGAAAGGCAGTCCTTTCCGCTGTGAACGCCCCGTGGGGCCCCTGCCCCTCTGGGCACGGCGGGGTCGCACGCAACCTGCAGTTTCCCCAGCGACCCGGGGCGCGCGACCGAGACCGGCAGACGGATCCCCCTCCCCAACGCCGTCGCGGGCCACGGCCAGGCGCACAGGCAGCCCCGAGCCAGGCGCGCGCCCTCTGGTCCCCCGGGGATGCGCCGAGCACAAGAGGGCCGCCAAGTGCCCCCTCCGAGGCGAGGGTTAGCGTGGGCCGCCGCGGGGCGCCCGCCGGTGTCCCCTCGGCGCCCGCGTCTCCGCGGCCCGGCCCGACCGGCTTCCTGCTCGCGTCGCCGGGACTTCCTCCCCGCAGTGCCGGGTGGCCACCGGGCGCCTGACCAGGCGCGGGGGCGCGGGGGCGCGGGGGCGCGGGGAGGAGGGGGCCGGGCAGGGCCGGGAGTGAGGGGGGGCGGGGGGGGCCTGGGGCAGGGGTCCTGAGCTCAGGCCCGCAGGTCCTCTCGGCGGGCGCTCGCGGCCGCCGGGCCCAGGGGAGGGCGCAGCCCTGCCCGTCCCGGGGTCCGCAGCGCGCTTCCGCGCCGGCTCCCAGGCGCCCGGCCCCGGGCCGCGCTCGCGGGCGGGGTGCC
>NW_023270265.1:53157611-53224857 GCF_011800145.1 Mirounga leonina
AGCTTTGTGACGTCAGGCGGCCGGCGGGCGGCGTCACGCGCGGGCTGACCCGGCGGCGGCGGCGGGGCGGGGGCGGGGGCGCGCGGGCCGGGACGCGGCGCGGGAGCATGGAGCCGCGGGCCGGCTGCCGGCTGCCGGTGCGGGTGGAGCAGGTCGTCAACGGCGCGCTGCTGGTCACCGTGAGCTGCGGCGAGCGCAGCTTCGCCGGGATCCTGCTGGACTGCACGAAAAAGTGAGCGGGGGGCGCGGGCCCCGGGGCGCCCGAATCTCCCGGGACGTCCCCACCCCCACCGCGCCGGCGGGCCCGGGGCGCGGACCGGCCCCAGGGCGGGGGCGGCGCGGCGCCCGCTTTCGGTTTCCCGAGTCCGGGCTCCGGGGCGCGCGAGTGCGGCCGCCGCTCGGGGGCCCAAGCGGCTCTCAAAGTCGTCGCGACTTGCCGGGCGGGAGCGGCGGTGGGCGCCGAGGGGCGCGGGCGCGGGCGCACCGCCCGTGTCCCCGCGCCGCCGCCGCGCGCCGCCGGCTCCCCAACTCCGCGCGTCTGCCATAATTAACGCACTTTTCTTTGTTCAGACGCACTGTTGAATTCGGCTGTTGCCAGAATTGTCATCGGTTGGGGGGTGGCGGGGGAGTGGGTTCAGACGAGCGCCGGAAGTGCCCTGCCAGTCACTCACGAGCGGGGGTGCCCGCCTGATGTCCCGCGGCCCCCAGGCTCCTAGGAGCCACTCGGGGCCCTGGGCTGCTGGCACGCAGTTGTGTCCGGCCGTGGGATTCAAACACAGTGTTTGGTGGTGGTGGGTGGGGGAGCCCCTGGCAGCGTAGGAGTGAGAACATACAGGTGGCCGTGCTGGGCAGGGGGTTGGTGGCGGGAGCCCTGCTTTCTCCGGTGGAAGGGGGTCCCCGGGCAGGCCTGGGGGCACATCATCCTGAGACGCACCTGTGCGCCCACTGCAGGGACTCAGCAGCAGGAAGAGTCTCCTGGTTACAGTGTCACATGGTAGTGAGCTGTCTCACAGATAAATGATTAGGCATTAATCAGGCCCTAATGTCTTAGTGCTCCTGCTGGGCCTTATCTGGAGGCTGCAAGCAATAAATGCCTCCCCTTGCAGAGGCCCAACTTTTTGCCTCCGAGGGGCCCAGATTTTGTGGCAGTCGCCTGGACGTGGCAGGAAGACCATCACTCTTCAACAGTTAAGCTGCTGCTATTCTCTCTCCATTAGATGGGCCAGAAACCATTTATGCACAAGTCATGTGATTTAACATATGGCCTCCCGGGTGACTGTCGCCCCACTCTGCCCTGGAGACCACGGAGGGTGCTTGGCGGGACCAAGGGGTGGGGCTGGGGTGGGGGGGGGGCTGCAGCAAAGCCACCTGGAAGCTGCCAAGCCTGTGCCCTGCGGGGTCAAGGTCTCATGCCAGTGAAGGCCACCACTTCCTCCCTCTGGCGGGAGGGCCCCCTGGGGCCTGTTCCTGCTCCTGGGTCTGCGCAGGGCTGTGCCTGGCCAGGCCTTTCCTCCTTGGTGAGGGGCATTGCCGCAGAGGATCCCTCCTCTGTTTTCTGGGCTCCCCAACTCAGGACAGGGGAGGCTGTGGGCCCCTCTGACTTGTGGGGGGGAATGTCGGTGGGGGAGGCAGCCTGGCCTCCCTTTCTGTCTGCCTCCACCCCCTGCCCCCCACCCAGGCTGGGGCTAACCTGGCTTGGAGATCAGCACTCCCCTCGTGGAAGGAAGCCGGCCGGGCTGGGCTCCCCAGCATGGGAACTGGCAGCCGTAGACTCGTGGGCGTCAGCCCTGCCAGGGCCACGTTCAGCTGTAACCGGAGCCACCCACAGAACCCGGGCCTCGGTGGGTGCAGCTCTGCTTCGCACGGGCTCCTGCTGCAGCCCCAGCACCTCCAACCCACCACTGCTCCGTCCGAAACAGCCCCGGCCTGCCCTCATCCCCCCTTTGCTTACCGCCCCGACTTCACCCTGTCTTCTGTTCTGGGCCCACAGTGTTAAGAGTTCAGTGCTCCTGTTACAGCCCGTTCATCAGGTGGGGTCCATTGGCAACTTATAACCTGGCCTGGGTGTTCTGGGCGGTGGGTGTCTGGCCTTGAGCTGCAGGGTCCATAGCCTTCCCGAGGCCAGTTTCTCCTCCGTGCCTGCCCCCCTTCATCTGTGACAGTGGCGGGGCTGCTCCCTCGGTGGGGGCCCCATCCTGGGTGTGGGTCCTGCCCAGCCAGGCCCAGCAGCTGGGAGCTCCGATTGGGAACTTCCGGGTCCCAGTGCAGTGGAGTTGGGCAGACTGTGTTCGGGGTAGCCCAGCCACAGCTGTTGGTGTGTGGCCAGGCACACACCAGGAACTGTCATTTAGCAGCGGCTTCCAGAGCTGGTGCGCAGACCTGGAGGACGGGAAGCCCCATGTGGTGGTAAATCATTCCCATGTCTCCTGCAAGGTCGGAGCCGTCCCAGGGGAGGGGCCCTTCGCGCAGGTCCCGTTCTCTGTCCTGGAGCAGGGCCCAGCAAGCAGGGTGACTCACTGGGTCTTTGGGAGGCGGTATCCCCTCCCTTGGCACCCTGGGAGGTGGCTTCTCTTCCCCAAATGTTCGCAGAGGAAAAGAGCTCCCCGAGGCCTCCAAGGTCTCAGCAAGTGTGTGGTGCTGCCTCCTCCCCCCGCGAGTCTTGAACCTGCTGCCAAGCTGCTTTGTGATCTGAGGGAATACCCTCAGCTGCTTGGTGCCCACCCTCATGCATCCCCCTGCATTCATCGACTCCCCACTGTGTACCTGGGCTGAGTGCCAGGCACCCCGCTCTGCACGCACGATCCTTCTAGTCTCCCTACAAGGCCGTGATTCCTTCTGGTGTAGTAAGGATACCAATGTCCCAGGCCTGCCTTGACCCCACGGGCTCAGACTGGGGTTCAGGGTGGGTGTGGGCATTGTTTTGTGGGTGGTTTGGGGGTATACCTCTGGCTGAGGCATGGCCCAAGGACAGCAGAAGCCCGGTGAAGGAAGGTCTCATGGACAGTAGGAGTGACGACCAGCTGCCCATCAGGTCTGACAAACCCCGAGGCCCCCGGCCTTCATCTCTGAGCTGGTGTTTTTCAAACTTCCCCAGTTGTGAGTCATCCAGGGTGCGATTACCATACAAGACTTCTGGGCCTTTGTGGCCCACACCCCACCCTGGGAGGTTGGGGCTCCAGCTTCTGTAGCCAGCCAGTCAGGAATCCCAGCAGGCCCGTCCCTGGACAGGAGAGCACCCTTGTTCCATCCGGGGCGCACTCCCACTGGTGACCGGTGCCGGGATGGGTCACTGGACAAATAAGGATAGACACCTGTTCCAGGTCCTACTGGGCATGTCCTCCCTATCCTCAGGGAGCCAGAGGGACTGAGAGCAGGGTGCCCAGTGTAGCATAGTGTAGTGTGACCCCCAGCAGGCAGACAGCTGCCTCACAGGGGACCTGGCCAGTGGGGAGGTGAGGGGGGGTGGTGGAATGGGGGAGCCACCGGATGGCGTAGAGAGGGATGTAGTCAGCTGCTGTGGTGGTTAAACCTTTGAGTCCAGGACTCGGGGGGCCAGATGTGCTAGCCTGGCTCCGTGGCTTGCCCCAGAGAGCCTGGGTCTACCATGGGGGAGGGGCAGCCTCCCATGTGTGGCCTTAGACCAGGGACCACGCTGGTATCCAGGCTGTGACTTCCCCGGCCAACCTGTTTTCCCCAACTCCCTGAGCAGAGGTGGGCCTGGAGGCCCGGTGAGGCTGCCCTCTCCAGCCTCCCTTTCCCACGTGAACCTGCTCCCGTCCGTCCCTCGGGGCTGCCGGCCTGGTGGGGGGGGGGGGGCGGACTGCGGTATATTTTCTAAACTAACATGTGGGACGCGGGGAGCCCGGCCACAGAGTGGGCCTTGCCGTCTGGACTCAGGTCTGCCCTGGGGCCACAGGCTCCTGGCTACATGGTGCTCCCTGCAGGCGCCTGAGATGGACCCTGGGGTGTTTCTGGTCCAGAAGCCACATTTCTTCACCTCTTTACTGGACACCAGGATTGCCTCTCCCCGTGGGAGGATGAGGAAGGGAGGTCCAGGGCAAACGTGGACCCGGCTGGGGTCAGAGGCTGCTGTGGGGTTCCATAGCCACTTGGGTCCCGAGTCTGCAGAGCGGGGAGGCCGCGGGGGCGGCCGGGAGCTCTGGCAGGCAGCGGGGCCAGATCCTCCTGGCCGCGGGCCAGCTCAGGCCTGGCTGCTCTGGGGGTTTGCTGAGCTGCTTGCATGGGTGAGACTTCACGGGGGCGGGGGAGCTGAGGCCGGCCGCGGGTCTCCTGCCAAGGACTGCAGGCTAGGCTGCTTCTCTCTCCTGTGTCCATGCAAATGGCCCTGCGTTCGTCTCAGTAGAGTGGGGACCTTCCGGGGAAGAACTACTCTGCTTTTGGGTCTGACCCCCATTGGAGTCTCCTGGGCTCTCAGTGTCCCCAGCCTTTCCTCGGATCTGAGGCTATTTGACCCTCCCCCAGCTCCCAAGGACTCTGTGCTGAGCTTTGTTTCAGGGTCCCCCAGTTTCCTGCACGGAGACCTTGGCCGGCCTGGCAGCCCAGTCCCCAGGGCCCCTCCCCACACACCTCTCTGTCCTTGGGGAGGGAACCAGCAGGAACCCTCAGCAGCATGGAGGGCAGGACGGTGCGGGGGCCTGGGCTCCTGGCCCGGGGCCTGGCAGGCTGTCTCTCCCTGCCAAGGCCCTGCGGTATCACCTGCCAGGCTGGCCGGGGCCTCCATCCCCGGGCACGAGCCAACGTCAGCACAGCCTGGCCTCACTGCGGGGCTGGGCCCTGTGGGCGAAACGCAGAGTGGTGCCACGCCTTGTGCCCTGGAGTCCAGCTGAGGTCGCCCCACTGGGGCAGGGTGCTGCCATCCTTGCCAGGGGGAGTGGCTGGTGCTGTGTGCGTGCCTGGACAGGGGTTCAGACCCCGACCGCCCCGGGCTTCCCTCCGCCCCCCATCCGTAAGCAGGGGATGGCCGAGCTGTGTGTGTCCTGGGGCTGTGTGGAGGGTTCGGGCGCTGAAGCCCGCAGTCCGGGGAGGGAGCCATCCCCGAGCTGCTGTTTACCCACCAGGGGTGTGGGCGTGGCCTAGGCGGGGCGTGGCCTGGGCAGGGCCCGCCCCGGGAAGGAAGTGTGGCGGCTGCATGCCGTGCCAGAGTCACGGGGCTGCCACCGGGTCCTCAGCAGGGTGCCACCCCCCGGGGGGGGGGCTGCAGCTGACCTCTGGAAGCCCCCCCGCACCCCGCCCAAGGCAAGAGCCCCCCCATAGGCCGAGGGCGCCTGCACACAAGGGCAGGGACGCGCCTGCTCTCCAGGCTCCCAGTGCTCTGTGAAGCCAAGGCCAGTGTCCAGTTTGACCTGCCAGGGCAGGGAGGGGTCACTGCCTGACCGGCCTGTGCCCAGGGGCCATGCCTTAGAGCTGTGGCTCAGGTCAGGGCCTGGATCTCTGTCCCAAACATGCAGGGACTCCCTGAGGGGGGTTGTGCGCCATAAACCGGGGACAAAAACCTCCCTGGACCCAACTTTGGGGCCTTCGGGAATAGGGGGACTTTCCACCCCCCCCACCAACACCCCCGCTCCAGCCTGCCTGTAGCAGGAGAGGACTGCACAACCCCCAGGGTGGGCTGGCTCCTGCAGAGGAGGGTTCTGGGGGGACGACGGGTTAGTTTGGGTAGAGGGTGATGGGAAAGTGGCTGTCCAGGGGTTTTGCTTTTGGGGTGCCCTGGGCCCCAGCCTGGCAGGAGGGGGTCTGCACTGGCACAGACTTGGGGGCAGGGGGCAGGGGAGTCTCACGAGCAGGCTGACCGCAAAGAAGCCTGGGGGGGGTGGGGATGCAGATGAAGGGGAGGGTATGAGTGAGCGCCCCCCCCCCCCCGTTCATGGTCTGAGTGCCTGCAAAAGTGGGCAGAAGTAGGCTTTGGGGGGCCTTGGGAACAGCCCTCCAGGTCTAGGCATGTGGATCCTGCCTGGCATGTAGACCCCTCCTTGCTGTGGGACCCCTGTGGTCTATAGACCTGCCGACGGGGTGTCCTCTTAGAGGTCCTGCAGCCTTCCCTGTGGCCCTTGTCTTACGCCCACAGGGTGGCAGTTGGGGTGCTCTCTGCCTCAGCCTTAGCTGGGGTACCCACTCAGTGTAGGGGCCAGTGTGCCATCCAGGTGTTGCCCGCGGGGCCGAGGCTGTCCCTTGAGGGGCTCCTTGGGGGCCTCTTGCACTGCGGGTCTTCTGGATGTCACCCTCTGGCAGGGCACCACTGCTGCCCGGGGTGGGGACCCCCTGGCCTCCCCTCTCTCCTTGCTAACACCCCCTGCATCGGAGGCCCCTTCGTGGGGTGCTGTGGGTTACATGGAGGGGACCCTGACACCCCTCACAGCAAGGGGCAGTGAGCATGTGGCCCAGGAGCTCAGGGTGGGTGAATGCGTGTGCCTTCGTATGAGCACGAGTTTAGCGCTCAAGAGTTTTTAGCTGCTTTTGAATGCCCGGCAAAAGAACCAGGGGCTGACTTCTGTGTGGGGTCCAGTCCTGGCTCTGATGCCCGAGGACTCAGGGTGACGTTTGCTGACACACCTGCCTGTCACGACCGCGGTTGGGGGTGTGGGCAGCTTTGGGCAGGGGCTTGTCTCCCACACCTGGACTCCGGCAGACTTTCCATAGCGGGCCGCACAGCACCTGTTTTGGGCCTGGCTTCCGTGCAGCTCGGGAAGACCGCCAGGGCAGCCCGAGCGAGCAAGCGTGGCTCTGCGCCGGTAAATCCTGACTTAGAAAACCGGCGCTGGCTGCTGGGGCCGTGGGGTCTGTGCACCCAGTGCCAGGTGAGGGAATGACCCGGGGCCCCCTTTCCCACCGCTGGTCCGCAAGAGTCTGAGCCCATCCTAGTGTGGAAATCCACCAGTGCCGGGTTCCCACGATGGCTGAGATGCAGGAAGCCGTGTGCACACGCAGTCAGCACCTACGTAGGGAAAGGACTCTGCTGCCGCTTGGTCAGCCAGGACGCAGGGCCTGGGGCTGCAGGGGTCGCAGCACAAGCCGTCCCAGGCCACAGGGCAGGTGAAGAGCCACATGCCCAGAGGAGGATGAGGAGGGGATGGTGGGGCTCATCAGCCACCAGAGCACAATCCCACCGGGGAGGGAGCTGGGTGGTCCCTCTCCCCAGCTGGCCCTACTGCTCCCCCCACCGCCTTTTCCCTTCCTCTTGGCCACAGGTTACGGGCAGGTCAGCCCTCTGGCCACACAAAGGGCAGGAGCAGGCTGCCCGGGCCAGGTGGCCATGGACCTTTGTTTGCTGGACTCTCTGGTCATGAAGAGAAGACGTGAGCCCCTTGCCACCACCCCCCCCGCCCCCCCCACGAGGACTTTAGATTCAGGGCATGGCCACAGGTAGATGAGAACCTGATGGGAAGGAGGAAAACTACAGTTTCCAGGCTTTTCCCATGAACTTGAATTAAACAAAAATGGGGCAGTGTTTGCATGCAGACCTGCCACCATGTTTATTAGTTCGTCAATCTCGTGGCCCTGAAGA
Source organism: Mirounga leonina (assembly GCF_011800145.1). Taxonomy (NCBI): domain Eukaryota; kingdom Metazoa; phylum Chordata; class Mammalia; order Carnivora; family Phocidae; genus Mirounga; species Mirounga leonina. Next base: position 53,165,134 of record NW_023270265.1, read on the forward strand.
CCATGGGGAGGCGATGCCCTCCGTCCCGTCTGTGCCCGGCTCCCGGCCCTGGCGCTTGGGGGCTGTGCGGGGGGCGGTGATGTCATGGACAGTCGGCCCTTCTCAGCTTGCCTGGATGCTTCTGGAGAACAGCAAATGGGGAAACCATTTGAAAATTGAAACAGTGGAAGCGTCCATCTGTCATTTCTACTCTGGTCAGATTCGAAGTGGGGAGTGGGGACAGAAGTGTCGTGTTCTAAGCCTTGTTTCCCGCAACTTGGTGGAAGTCTGCTTTTGTGCTTACAAAAACAACAGCTTTTAGCTGAAGCGGTCTTGCGAGATTGCATCACGTTTGTTGAAAAGTCATGGTGCTCGCCACTGGAGAAAGGTATGGAGTATTGGGCTGGTTTTTTACTATTTCTATGTTTTCCTGCTGCACCGTGGGTCGCTGGTCAATTAGATGCAGCGACATCCACAGCATGGGGCCTCGGGGATGGCCCTCCCCTCTGGAAGGCGCTCTGCCCGCTGACGTTCATCAACAACCCCCCGCAGGTGCACAAGACCCCCGCCCCCCAAGGTGCCCAGAGGAGGCTGCGTGGCCCAGCACTTCGCCGGGAGAGAGCAGGCCTCTAGCTGGGCAGGTCCCGGCTGGGGAACCCTGTGGAAGCCACCCTACCCTTGGCCTTGGCTGTGGGGGTCTCCATGGGAGGGAGGTGGGTCTCCTGCCCTCTCTCGTCCCCTTCCCGTGGGTCACATGGCCTCGTCGATGCCGCTTGGCTCACTCCCCTCCTGGAGCTGGAGTCCTGAGGGAAGGGCCTGGCAGTGCCAGGCAGGAGGGGTGGTCCTTTGAGGTTGCGGTGGGCAGGGCTGGTGTGGCTGTCACCTTCACCTGCAGGCAGTGAAGACTGTTGGGACCGACTCAGCATTTAGGAGGGAGTGGGCTCTGGCTGACACCTGTCCTCTGTCCATGGCCGCCATGGCAGCCCCCACCCCCGGACACCCTCGCACATGGCAGGCACCTGGGCCCATGGGTAGCATGCTTGGGGTCTTCCCTCGGGGAGGAAGAAAGTGGGTGGACAAGGCAGGTGACCAGGGGCCACTGGCCACAGAGCAGCCCCCCACACAGGCCCAGTCAGGCCATGTCACAGCACCCCAGACTCCCCAGACCCTGTTCTCAGGCTTCCAGGGCCCCCACGCCTACACTGGGTCTTGGGAGGTCTCCAGCTGCGAGCCCACGTGAACGGAGATATGGACACCGGTGCCTGACAGACCTGAGAGGTGGCCTTCATGCTGGTCCCCAGGCTTCATAGAGCACATGCCTTCCCCTGGGATGCCCCAGATGGGGGACACGCAGGGGCGTTTGCCCCTGTTCAGAACCTGGAGGCACCTGAAGATGCTCGGGGCACATGCCAGTACCCAGATCCCGCCGGGCCCCTGGGGGTGGGGACTGGGTGCAGCGGTGTCCTCATGGTCCTGACTGTCCCCTTCTGTCTCCCCACTGCCAGGTCCGGCCTCTTCGGCCTGCCCCTGTCGACTCCGCTGCCCCAGCCCGAGGACCCCCCTGTCAACGGCTGCCACGGCCCGGCCCCCAAGGAGCAGGACGGAGAGGCGATGCAGCTAGGGACGGGCCCTCCGCCGCCTCCCTGTGGGGAACAGCCCCCCGAGACCGCAGACCCCAAGCCGCCCCCACCCCTTGTGCCACCGTTCCCGCCGTATTTCGAAGGCGCTCCCTTCCCTCCCCCGCTCTGGCTGAGAAGCACCTACCGGCAGTGGGTACCGCAGCCGCCACCCCGGACCATCAAGAGGACCCGCCGACGCCTGTCCCGTAACCGCGACCCAGGCCGGCTCGCCCTGAGCCCCATCCGCCTGCGGCCGCGCCAAGTACTCTGTGAGAAGTGCAAGAGCACTCTGAGCCCCCCCGAGGCCAGCCCCGGCCCCCCAGCTGCCCCTCGGCCCCGCCGGAGGGTGGGCGGTGGCCCCGGCCCCAACAGGGAGCCCCGCAAGCTCGAGGACCCCGATGGTGGAGGGGACACGACGGCCACCAGCACGAGGAGAAGCAAGAGGGAAAGGCGGGAGGAGGACAAGGCCCAGGTCCCCCGGAGCCCGGCCATCAAGATCTCCTACAGCACGCCGCAGGGCAAAGGCGAGGTGGTGGAGATCCCCTCCCGCGTGCACGGGTCCCTGGAGCCCTTCTGCCCCTCCCAGGCCCTGCACGGGGGCAGCCAGGATCCCGGTGGGCCCTCCGCCTCTATCCCCAGGCTGAAGCTGACGCGTCCCGGGCCCCCTGGCACCGACCTGCCGCCCCCCAAGATCCGCTTGAAGCCCGACCCCCGGGGGGCTGGGGAGCGGGAACCCGTCTACAGGGCCGAGCTGGTGGAGGCGCTCAATGGCCACGGGCGAGGCCCCCGGGCCAGCTCACCCGCGCTCCTCGGCCACAGCTCTGCCGGCGGCGGGCTGCTGGACTCTTCTTCTGGAAGCTCTGGCGAGGATGAGGACTTCAAGCAGTGTCCCCCAGGCCAACACGGGCAAGAGAGCCTGGCTTTCCTCGCCACCTGCCCCAGGCGGGGCACAGAGTGTGCCAGCGAGTCAGTGTGGAGCAGCGACAGCCTGGACGAGTCCAAATCGTCCAGCTCGGAAGTCACATCACCAGACACGTGTGACCTGTCGTCAGGTGACGGTGCGTCTGGGCTGCGGTCCTCGTCCAAGGACGTGAGGCAGACAGTCCCACCGCTCACGGTCCGGCTGCACACGCAGAGCGTCTCCAAGTGCGTTACCGAGGACGGGAGGACGGTGGCCGTAGGGGACATTGTGTGGGGTAAGATTCACGGTTTCCCTTGGTGGCCAGCGCGTGTGCTTGACCTCAGTCTTAGCCAGAAGGAGGACGGGGAGCCCTCTTGGCAAGAAGCGAAAGTCTCGTGGTTTGGTTCTCCAACTACGTCGTTCTTGTCTACTTCAAAACTCTCCCCTTTCTCTGAGTTTTTCAAACTGAGATTTAACCGTAAGAAGAAGGGGATGTACCGCAAGGCTATCACGGAGGCTGCCAACGCCGCCGAGCACGTGGCCCCGGAAATAAGGGAGCTCTTAACCCAGTTTGAGACCTAACTCGGGCGACCAGGTGAGTGCGCGCCGGGGCTGGGCTCTGGCGGCCCTCTGCTCCCAGCCGCGGCCTCCGGCCACTTCCAGCGCCTGGCCGTTTGGAGAATTGTCCTGCTCATGGCCAGGGTCACTCAGCTTCGCCGGGCACCGGAGAGAGGCTTTCGAAGTAGTGGCCTCCGCGGCCCGTGCCCAGAACAGGCCCAGTTTGTGTTGCCGTGAAGAATCTGCTTACCCTTTTATCTGCCTTCCCACCCCAAGGAAGGAGCAGGTTTAAAGATGGCAGTCTTGACCGAGGGGTGGGGTGGGGGCTTCCTCGGGGGCCACGCACTCTGAGAGGACACAGCTTCCCCTCTCCCTGGACTGGAGCCGTGGCCCCTCTCCCTCCTGTTCCCAGGTGGGTCCTGACTCAGGAAGAAGGAAGGGCACTGAGCTGCAGGCCCTCAGATGCCACTCCGGTGGCCCTCGCCCCCCACCCTTCCGACCGGCCCGGCGCCCGTGTGGGTCCTTCCTGGGCCTGTGGCGGCCAGGTGCTCTGGGCTCCCGGAGGTGGCTCTGGGCTGTGTTCCCGGGCTGGCGTCTTGCCCTCCGACTCCTCTCCAGGAGAACTTTGTAGGATCTTCAGCCACGGGCCTTAGGAGGGTCCTCCTTGGGTGTCTGTCCATGTGGACATACCACGTGGGGGTGTCAGGAAGTGGCTGAGGGACAGAGACTGCCTGCCGTGAGCGTCCCCTGGGACCCGGCACAGGGAGGTGCTGGGCATGGTCTCATCGAATGGCTGCCACCAGCTCTGGAGCCTGCGCACTAGGAGGTGTCCAGCGGGTCACTGGCCCTAGTGGGGACCTCCCAGAGCCAGCTCCCCTCCGTGGCCTCCCCCTTGGGAGGAGGTGGGTCCCGTGCAGGTGGCCTGGGCTGGACCAGAGGGTGTGTGGTGGGGTCCCTCCTTGGAGGTCAGGCCACGGCCGTCTTCCTGACCCCGTGGCCTAATGCCTGCAGAAACAGAGGTGCGGGGAGGCGGGGCTGTGCCCAGATCAGTGGTCCTCCATCCTAGCTGGGCCTCTGCCTTGGTTTCTGTGACCTTCAGCTGACCTTGCCTGGTCTGGTCCACCTGCCCATCCCCCTGTCTGGCACCATAGTCCCCAGCTCGAGCCCTCAGGCCTTAGCGGGGCTGGCGGATATGTGGTTGGGAAGGGGTTTGTGGGGCACCTGGCGTGACCCCCTCACTGCTGTGCCACATGGATTGGGGGGCCCAGGATTGAGAAAGCGATGATGATGAGGGGGGCACCGGGGCAGGGTCACAGCCGGGACTCTGGAAGCCTTGTCCCTACCCTTCCCCCCACTGCTTCCTGTGTCAGTCCCAGTCAAGTGCCCTGAATGACTCCCAGGGGTCCAGACACAAGCCTATCCTCTCCAGAACCAGGCATAGCCCCTGTGAGCTCTGGGTCTTCGTGTTGGGGCACGGCCATGGCACCAACCTGTTGGCATCGAGCCAGCGAGGGTCTCAAGTGGGGGCACCCTGTGGGGCCGGCGGCCGGCTCATCTGAGGGAAGGGGTCTGGAGAATGGTCAGACGCAACTTCCTGCTCTGGGCATGTCCTGGGGGCCTGGGGACCCTCTGTGGGGTCCTGCCCATCTGTGTGCCGTCTGCCATCCCCAGCCCAGGCTCGCTGCCCACCAGGCCCCTCCTGCCTTTGGCCTGGTCGGGGGTCAGTGTGGAATCTGGGCACCTCTCCCACTTGCCCCTTTCCCGTGAGCTGTGGGCCGGTGTCGGCAAGGACGTGGTGAGCAGTCAGTCCTCAAGAGTGACCTTCAGATCCCTGGTCACAGTGGGGGCTTACTAGGGACTGTGAGCCCACCTGGGGGGCAGGGAGCCCCCCTCCCCTGGAGAACGTTGGCCAGCGTGTTCAGGGCTGGCTGTGTTTACCTGGAAGCAGAGGGAAGAATCTGGCCAGACGGGTTTCCCTGCTACAGGGGCTGTGCCCACAGACTGGCCTCTCCTCCCTCCCTCCCTGCCTCCCTCGCGGCCTCCCTCCCTCCCTCCCTCACCCTCTGGCTCTCTCTGTCTCTCTGCCTCTCCTTCTCTGTCTCTGTGTGTGTCTCGGTCTCTTTCTTTGGTCTCTGGGCAGCACCATGCTTCCCCAGCAGTGCGTGGAGCTCTGGGAGCGTAGGATGCTGGATCTTTTTAGCACCAAAGCACAAAGCGGTTTTGGCAGATTGGCTTGAGTTTTGTGTTTTGAGGATGGAAGACTGCTCTGAGGGCCACACCAGCTGGTGTTTAATCGGCTGGCACTGGTGAGCGGCGCTCTCCTGGTGGACAAGTTTGCTTTCAAGTGTCCGTGATGCTGTTTGGGTCCAGGCCCTTGGCCTGCTCCTTGAAGGGAAACTGGGAACCGCCTTCTGTGGGGACGGTGGGCTTCTCTGGGCGAGCCAAGGGCCGCGGGGTCTGGTGCAGGGGGCTGCCCTGCAGAGCGTGTGTACAATGCTGATGGGGCTTGTCTGGTCGCTGGTAGCTGGCCCCCCGGGAGGAGGGCTGTGTGGGCCTGGAGCTCGGGCAGGGAGACCAGCCGGGGAAGCTTGTACTTTAGGCCATGTCCAGCCCAACAGGCGCCGCTGGCGGCCCCAAGGACATGGGGGGTGTCTGCAGTGCCCCCCGGCGCCAGTCAGGGGGCATCCCAGCCGACCCCGCGGGGTCAGGGCCCTCCCAGGGACGTCGTGCCCAGCATCCAGTCCCGAGAGATTCCTCTGTCCCATCTTGCAGGGTGGCTGGAGGCTCAGCTGACTGGGGTGCCCCCAGGGACGTTCCGGAGAAGCGCCAAGCCGGCCTGGGACGTGGTGGCCAGGGCAGTGGTGAGAGGCCAGCCGGGGGCCTGGCTGGGCTCCAGTGAGAGGGCACAGTGGCCCTCGGCAGGGACTGCCCCCAGAGCACCAGTCCAGCCTGGGGGGACGTGGGCCTCCTCCTGAGGAAGGCCCTGACCTCCAGGGACAGACACAGGGCCGCCCGGCACTGGCCTGGCTGGTCGCCTGCTGCTCTGGCCCCAGCAGCCCAGCACTTCGGGCCTCATTTTCCCTGTCTGTCTCCAAGTGACGGACCTGCCTCTCGGGTTGGGTGGTGAGTGAGGGGTCCCCGGGGCGCCTGGTAGTGACCTGTCGGCGGCCGCCTTTGGAGGTGGCCACTGTGCCCTCTCTGGCTCCGTGGGGGCTGTTTTCACAGGGGCTCCTCCCGTGCCCTGCCCCCCACACACAGGCTGTCAGGGCCCCCCAGGGAGGGCAGTGGGAGGGTCACAGGCTGCATTCCTGGGGTGGGGACGGGCTCATGCTCCTGGCTGGATGGGCGGGCATCCTCCTCCGACTTGGACCTTGAGGGGCTCGGCTGGTCAGAGGGCCTCGTCCTGCAGGTGGGGTGGGGACAGCCGAGAGTGTGGGGCCAGCCCCCCACCCTGAAAGGTGATGACGACTCCTCCTGAGGGTGGCGGCCCGCCCCCGGCGGGCCGAGAGTTCCACTAGATGGGGGACAGAGGGGACACAGTGTCACTGCGGCCTCACCCTGTGAATCACAGCCCCCAAATTTGTGCATAATCACACACAGGAACGTGCTGAGAAGGGACGAGGGCCCCCCAGCGAGCATCTGGCGAGGAAGCTGACCTGGACTGGGGATCCGGGAAGGCTTCCTGGAAGAGGTGACATATGGCTGAGCGCGAACGGTGAGCTAATCGTGAGCTAATAGGCTGGGGGGTGAGCATCCTAGGCAGAAGGAGGGCGCAAGCCCGAGGCCTGTGGCAGGAGGAAGCCTGCACATTCCAGGATGGGGGAGGAGGCAGCCAGGCGTGGGGATGCTGAGGCCCGGAAGGCAGCCTTGTCCTGGGAGCAAAGGACACCATGGGGGCCGTTAGGCAGAGGGGTGAATGGCCCCGTTTGGGCTGAAAAGACCCCAGCTGGGGTCAGGAGGTGAGGAATGGCAGGAGGACAGAAGCTGAGGCCAGGATGGGGAGCCGATGGAGGGCAAGGGGCGAAGTGAGGAGCAGGGGCCTGAGAACTGGGGACCACTGGGGACCAGGTGGCCCCCGCTGGCTGGGACCTGAGTGCCTGAGTCTTGGCTGGGAGATGACTCGGGCCCAGTACTCAGGAACATTGGGGCTGGGGTCATGGAGCTGGGGAACCATCTAGGCCCCACAGAACGGCCGCTAGGGCGGAGGAAGCTGTGGAGGAGAGAGGCAGGTGGGCCACGGACTCGAGAGGGCAGTGGGCGCTCACGGATGGGCGGGGCCCACGAGGCAGGGTCGGAGCCGTTACTGACAGTCATGGGGAGCACGCCCTGAGGGGCCCAGTGTCCTGGGAGCCCCGACGACGGCACCATGTATGGGCCTCTGGAGCCTGGGGCCCCTCCTGGGCAGAGCTGGGGGGTGGGCGGGCTGTTGGTGGTGCTCTGTTGTGGCGGGGCCCGGGGTGGGGGGCAGGAGGGCACCCGGGGCCCCTCCCGGCCTCTCGGGCCAGTGGGAAGTTCACAGGCTCCGTGTGAGCGGGAAGGGCCCCAGGGCTGTTGTCCAGCCTCCTGTGGAACCAAGGGCCCCAGCACTTCCCTTCCTGCCTCGGTGGCCGGGGTGTTGGAGGGCAGGAGCTTTTTGGGGTCACACAGCCATCCCCCTCGCGGTGCCAGGGGTTGGGTAACTCCAGGACTGGACTTCGTGACTCACTGAGCGTCACTGGGCGTCCTTGGGGCTAGCCTCATCCCATGTATTAGCTTCCTGGGGCCGCTGTCCCCCCACCCTGGCCGCTCGGAAGAACAGGACTTTATTCTCACGGTTCTGGAGACCCGACCCCGAGCTCAAGGTGTCAGCAGGACTGCACTCCCTCTGGAGGCTCCAGGGAGGCTCCTTCCAGCTCCCGGGGGCTCCCAGAGTCCCTGGGCTTGTGACGGCATCTCCTCAACCTCTGCCTCTGTGGTCACGTGGCCTCTTCTCCTCCTCAGTGTCCTGCAGGGACCCCAGGATGGCCGCGTGGGTGACCCAGCGTGGCCTCATCCCAGCGTCCTAGTGTAGTCACACCTGCAGCGCCTTTCCCACTGAAGGGGACGGTCCCCCAGTCCCAGGGGTTGGGACCTGAAGCGTGTGGGGCCCCGTTCACCCACGGCCAGACAGGAGGATAAGGGGCCTGCATGTCCACCCCGCTCAGGCCCACCAGCCTCTTCTTCGACGGGCCCGCTGGGCTCAGGGAGGGGTCCACTGGTGGGAGACTGGAGCCTGCGGGGCTTGTGCGGTGGTGGACGGACTCGTTCCAGAGGATCCGCCGCCCTGCCCGGGAGGCGGTGCGTGTGGGCGGTGGGTCCTGGCAGCTCCACGGACCACTTGGCGCTTTAGCTCCATGGTGCTCATTTCTCCCGGGTTACGGAGCCCCCGCAGGAGAGCCAGCCCGACCCCGCTCGCGGAGCTGCGGGGCCTGGCCTCACGCCTGCCTGGCGGGGTCACCCCCACGGAGGCCGGAAGCTTGTGTGGCGCTTGCTGGTGGGGCTGGGGCGGAGGCGTCCAGACCCTGGGTCCGCGGTCTCACTTTCCTTGTGGGTTCTCCCTTTTGGAACAAGGTCCTTGAGCTGCAAGCCCCAAACTGGCTTTTCTCTTTTCCAACCCTAAATAAAAAGGTACTTCCACTTCTGAAGATGGGTTTCTTAGCAGACTCCCCGCGTTGCTTTCAGGGAACTCAGGTCCTCGGTGAAGGTTGTAATTATTTTGTTCCCAAAGGAAAGCGAAGGCCTATAATTCTGAGCCTGCTGTGGGAACTTAGGCCCCGTCCCGCCTCCCGGCTGCTGGCACCATCCCTGCCGCCTCCTCCGGGCCGGGCCCTGCGTGCCTGGGAGGGCCGGGGGGCCAGGTGGGGTGCAGGTGGGCGAGGCAGGGGCAGCGGCTACGCAGTGCCCAGGAGACTCATGGGGTGTTTGCAGCTGCTCTTCCGGGCACCGGGTGCCTGGGGTGAGGGGACTTCTCCTGGTGGGGGGCGGGGGAAGGGGGCGTCCAGGCAGGTGCCCCTCCCCCGGTGAGATGCCTGGCCTGGCAGAAGAGCCCCGTTTGCCCTGGTTTTCCTGGCTTCCATGCCACCCCAGCTCCAAATACTCACCCCTGGCCCCACCCCGCCTCTGCACCCCTGGCCCAAACCCCAACCCAGAGGCCCAGGGCACTGGGGAAAGGACCCGCACTGCACCCCCGTGGAGGGGCCCTGCAGGCGGCCCCCCTTCTTCTGCGCTGCTACCCTGTCCGTTGCTTAGCCATCCTGCAGGGACACTGGTCGCCCCATAACTCAGGTGCAGTCTTGCCGGACAAAGGCAGGACCACTCACCAGAGCAACCAGTGAGCTCTGTCCTGGGCGTGTGCGTGTCACACGAGCTCGTGACTCCCTTCCATGCGCACAAATACTATGGCTTTTGGTGTTCGTACTGTCCCGTCCCTGGCGGGTAGCTCACCAGCACCCGCATCATCTCTGGCAACGGCCGTGCTCTGTGCCTGACGGGATTCCGGCTCGCGGTGGGCATTTCCCGTCCAGCCCTGGGGTCGGCCCTCCCCCAGGGGGTCCTGGGTCCTCTCCGGGGACAGATGTTGGCCACCCCTCCTGCCACGAGGGGCCCTGAGCTTCCCCGCTGTTTCCCTGCTGTTTCTAGCCTCTGCCAATGACAGAGAGATCGTGACTTTGTGACTGATTTTTCTCATTTGGAATTTTTACTTCTTTAACTTTTATATTTGCATTTCTTCTCTCTTATGCTGAAAATCTTGGTTCTTTGTGAAACTCACGTCATTAGAGTTGACCTCTGAACAACACGGGCTTGACCTTCGCGGGTCTGCTTGTAGGCAGGTTTTTCTGAGAAATACACCGCAGTACCGTGAATGTGTAAGAGCAAATTTTTCTCTCCCTTCCAGTTTTCTTAATAACACTTCCTTTCGTCTAGCTGAGTTCGTTGTAAGACTAGAGCGGGTCATACGCACAACATACAACATACCTGTTCGGTGGCTGAGTCGTCGGTGGGGCTCCGATCCCCAGCAGGCTGTTGGTAGTTACATTTGGGGGGAGTCAGAGTTATACGTGGAGTTTTGAGCGTACGGGGGGCCACACCCTAATCCCCGTTGTTATTCAAGGGTCAACTGTGTGAACTTTCCGTGTAAACGTTAGCGTGTGTATCGTATGTGGAATATTAATTGTACTATGCCGTGTGTTTGACATGTAATGTTCCAGCCACCTAATCTCCGTGGAACGTGTCATAGGTCATCATGTCAAAACAACGGAACCGCAGTGTCACCCGTGGGCGATTAGTGGGGACTCTGCAAGGTTTCCTTGTGGATCGTCTTGTCCCTGGGGTCTGGCCCTGCATGGCTGGGGGCCCTGATTCCCCTTCCAAAGTCATCCAGACAAATCCTCTCTCTCTGGTTGTTGTGAGCTCAAAACACAGAGTCGTTGATTTCAGTCTACTTTCCCCTTCTACATATTCCTGTCTTTGTACATTCTGGTGTGTGTTTCGTAGCTCTGTGCTCATTTCTGAGGGTCCCACGTCAAATCGATGCGACCAGGCCCACTTGGAGTACCGCATAGGGGTCAGCGTTGGCTCAGCGGTGGTTGATCCTCCTACGTTTGCGACATAAGCAGACACACACGTGAAGCCCCCCTCCCCGCTTAGGCTTGAGCGGCATCCCTAGTCCCCCGTGCCTCGCCTTCCCTCTGACCCGCACCGAGAAGATGCTGGTGGCCATGGCCAGAGGCCATGGGCAGAGACCACGTCCTCGTCCTGGCAGAGCCCACGGGCACACCGCAGCTTGTTCATCAGCATCCTTACGGACTGCGGGCTGTCCGTGCTTTCCTCAGACAAGGCAGGCTATGAGCTGGGGGTGGGAGCAGGTCACCAAGCAGGAAGGTGCCTGTGTCCTACAGGCCCTGGGGGACCTGAGACTCCGACCTGATCCAGTGGTGGGGCTGCAGGCTCCAGGGCAGGGAGGCCCCCGAGAACCCAGGTTTTCCCTGGGTCCTGGCTCGTGGCACCGGGTGGCAAAGCCTCAGTGCCTGCCTCACTCCACGCCTGCTGGCCGCTGCCTCTTCCTCAAAGCCGTGGCTCTGTGTCCCCTCCTTGGGGAGGGTCTCCCAGAGCTCCCTGTGCACAGCTGTGCCTGACAAGCCCCGCACAGCGTGCTCACCCCACACCCTGTTCTGTGTGCGGTCTCCCCGTCAGGTAAGTTCCGTGAGTTCAGACTGTGGCAGCAGGGGCCCGTGGCCCCAGGGGATGGGCCGTGGCTCCCCAGATGGGGACACTAGTTCATGGGGGGCACGGAGCCAGGGTTCACTCCTGGGCCGGGCTCTGCACTGTGCATCCAGCCTGCCAGGGGCTGCTGGGCGGCCCTGCCTTGGCCTTGGAGACGAGAGCCAGTTGCCTGCTATGTCCCTGCGCCCTCAGCATGGGGGAGATACTCCCCAGTTATGGCTGGAAGGGTAACTGGACGGGGGAGGCAGCCTGGGAAGAGGGTCTGGGGCAGGTGGGCAGGTTGGCATCTCCCCGAGGCACCTCTGGACTATGAACCCTGAGCTGGAGGCTCCCACGTCCACGTGGACAGGTCACGTGGATCACAGGCCCTCCCGGGGGCCCTCCCCGCACCGAGGGGGAGCCCTGGCTGGGAGCCAGGCGCCTGGGCCTCTGGACCATGAGGTGTGGGCCGCCTGTCAACTTTGTGGGTATCCTGGGGAAACCTGACTCCCAACAGCTATCTTCCCATCCTGCGCTATGGAGGAGTTGGCATTTCCCATGCGGGCATTCCTGGGACTCGTCCCCTTCCAGTGGGCGTGACTGACCCTGATTCTGAAGGCCTCCTGCCGGCGTCTCTGAACTTCCCAAGGGAGACAGGGCTGCACCCCCATTTCCTTCCTGGGCCTGGGTCTGCAGTGCGGCGTGGGTGTATGTGGCTACAGGAACCATGGGGACCAAACAGGTGGTGTAGGGCCTCGTCCTGCAGAGCGGGGTGCTCGGTCCACGACAGAGGCCACGCTGGTCTCAGCAGGGTTGAGGGTGTGGCCGTGCTTGGCCAAGAGCCAAGCTGGAGGGACAGGGCCCAGGGGCAGAGTGCCTGTGTGTGTGGCCCGTGGAAGGCCAGGTGCTGTGGGGCTCTTGGGGCTGGGCATGGGGTCACAGGCCCAGGGTGGGAGCGTGAGTGGCCACTGCGTGGTGGACACTTATGAGGGGTGGGGTCGTGTGTGTCGGGCATCTGCGTGGCTCCTGGGGGCCCTGCACGTGTTCTGTGTCTGCGGATGGTGGCGCGGCGAGCAGCTGTGGGCCTTCGCCTTGCTGTGGGACGCGCGGGGGTTCCCGCTCCTGACGGGCCGCTATACCCATGCTACCATGTGCAGCTGGCTGCAGTTGGGCGAACAGGCCTTAAGTGCGGAGAGCCGCAGGTCTGGTCGCCCGTCTTGGGGCCTGAGCGCTGGCCGCTCGCGCCACGCTTCCCGCCCGATGCCCTCGCAGCCCAGGCCCTCCTGGTCACCGCCGTCTTCCCCGCAAGCCCCAACGGAGGACCCGGTCCCTGGGGCACCAGCGTCTAAGACGGGCAGCGCGGCCTCAGCCGACCTCGACTGCGGGGCCCGCGGTGGTGACCTCGGGGCCCCGTGGGGTTCGCAGCTCCTGTGCGCTCCGCTGGGGCCCTGAGGGGCAGACGGGGGCAGGGGGCTGTCCGAGCGCTTGCATGGTGGGCGCGGGAGCCAGCGCCCTGCCCGGGGACACCAGGGAAGCCGTCCTCCCAGAGCAGGTGGGGCAGCCTGCTGGGCCGTTGGGCTGGTTCCCGGCCAGTAGGGCGTCTCCCTGCCCAGGAAGCCCCGGGAAAAACGAGCTTTTCTCGCACAGAGGCCGGAGCCTGTGTGGTGACCTCACCTTTGCCATTGTTTCCAAGTCGGGGCGGGGGGGTGGTGGTAGGAGGGACAGCAGGGGGCTGGGCTGCTCTGGGACCGGGCGTCCGGGCCCGCGGCGGGGGGAGGAAAGAAGCTTATGCTGAGGGGTTTCCTGGCTGGGGTGACAGCAGAGCAGGGGACCCGCCCGGCCGTCTCCAGATTTCTAGGAACACCTGCTCTTCTCATGGAGGCCCAGCCAAGCCGGGGGGCTTCCAGGAGCCGCTGTCCCCCGCGGCAGACACCGAGAGACGACCAGCCCTCCTCAGGTCGCTCGAATCCCGTGTTTGTAAGGAGATTGGCGGCTGAAGGATGTGTACGGACGGCTCGAAAGGTCGGTCGTGGAGCGGGGCGTGGGCAGTTTTAATGATCTCCGGGGGCCGAGTGGCGTGAAGTGTGCTTGCCTTTGATGGGAGCCCCTGAAACACTCAATGGAAAGGGGCGACCGGTGGATTCTGGGTGGCGCTGACCCTTCGCCCCCCGGCAGGTCCCCCTGTGATGGGCTGTGACCTCCCCGGACCCCGACGCCCTTCCTCACCTCTCCTCACTGCTTCTCCCCTGCACTCAGCTCCCCGCGATCGTGGAGAGATTGTGGAGGTGGGGCTGCCGACCCCAGCTGGACCCCTCCTGGAACGGGAACAGTCTGGGGGTCCCAGCTGCGTCCCCGCAGGGAGAGGTGAACAGGAATGGGTTTGTGTGCCCGGCTACGATCTGGTGCGTGTTTCTCAGGAAGGAATTGCTCCTCCAGTCGCTGGGAGTCTGCCATCCTCAGCAGTGCAGGGCCAGAGTGGGGGCGGGTGTGGGGAGCAGGGGCGGGGGCTCCATCCAGCCCCCCGTCCAGTCCACGCACAATGGCCGTCTCCCTCACCCAGCTTCCCTGAGACTTCCCCCAGCAGAGCTTACCCAGCGACAGCAGGTCACGTTCTTCTGGGGCACACTTCCTCGGGGACCCCGAGTCAGGGCCTCTGCCTGGCCAGGGAAGGGACTGCGCCCCAGGGCAGGGCAGAAACCTCTGCCCGCTGAGTGTATGTTGCTCAGGCCTCGTCCCTCGCGGGCCAGGGGACCGTAGAGCCTGTCTGGACACAGCCAGCCTTCCCTGCAGGGCTTGTGGTTGGGGCCGGGGTGGGTGGTCAGGCCTGGACTTGGGGCGGACTGTTCCCAGCAGAGGCACCTGTCACCTGGGAGCCCCTCACTCCTGGTGCTCAGCCTGCTGTCCAGCCACACTGCGGGGGTGGGGGGGGTTCCACGACCAGGGAAGCCTATGGCCTGATGGGGTCCCCTTCTCAGGCCTCTGAAAGACCAGGCTGCCCCTTGGGGACACCTCGATTCCAGACATCTGTTCTCCAGGACGGAGGGAGGGACTCTGTGTTTGGAGTTGCCCAGTCTGTGGTGCTTTGTTCTGGCCGCCCTGGGACATGGGTTTGCAGCCTGGTATCAAAGCTGGCTGAGTGACCTTGGGCAGGGTCTGGAGCCCCTCTAGCCTCAGCCCCTTGGGGTGATGGCACCCCCGGGGTTGTCAAAATAGAAATAACCCAGGGAAGCTGCCCCCGGTCCGCCCCCCCAGACCACCAGGGCCGTGGTCATCACTGTCCTCTCTCTGTGCCCACTGCCCCTCCTGCCCCCCTGGGACCTGCTGCTCCCACCCCCTGAGACCCCGGGGCAGGGTGAGTGTGGCTTGCTGCGGCCGCTGAGGGGGCCTTTCCGGCTCGTTGGAATCCTGGCCATTCTGGACAGAGAAGGATGGGCAGTCCCTCCTTCCCCCTCCCAGCCAGACCGCTCACGGGTGGGCTGCTTGCTCTCAGGCCTCAGCCCCGGAGTCTTTCCTGGGCCCCCAGGAACCTGATGGTGGGTCCGGGCCTGAGCAGGCAGTGAGCCCCCGCCTCGGTGACACTGCAGGGCGGGGCCATCCACCATGTCCACCCTGTCCCACGGCCAGCAGCTCTGCGTGGGGAGGTCGGTGCCTTGCCCCCTCCACCCAGCCTCATCCCTGAGGCTGCTTGGGCCCCAGCTCCTTCCAGCCACCTGATTGTACCACCTGTCTCCCTCCAGGCCAGCCCCCTGGGCAGGTGTGGCGGGCACAGGGCTGGCCTGGGGACCTGACCCCTGCTCAGGCACTGGGCTAGCAAGGGGGGAGCCCGGTGCTGGTGGAGGAGCGGCAGGGGCGGGCGGGAGACACGCGGGTTTCTCTATCTCCAGGGGTTTTATTCTGCGTAAATGGAAAAAGGCTCTGATTCTCGGTTCACACGAGAATAAGGCGTTCCTGAACATAATTTCATTTAAGTTTTATTTGTACCGGCGTTATGTATGTTCAACTTGTAAAGGCCCACTAGTGATAGAAAGTGTGTAATGAGAGAATTCGTCTCCATAGTCCGAAATGAGGAACTTTCCTGCTGTTTCTTATTCCATGATTTTTCAATTGAGGCGCCGTTCGCGGACATTTTTTCCTGTAGAAAATGAAGACGGAGCAATCGTAGAAGCCCCCGCCCCCCTGGCACGCACACACACAAGCACCAGGTGGGGGCTGAATCGAGACTCGGTGTGGACATGGGAATTCACAGCGTGTCCACACGGATCACCAGGACTGTTCTCTGGGAATTGAATTTGCCTCATTTTTGGGCTGCCTAGTTTTTATATTCTTACCATTTATTTGTGCCCAGATCAGGGACATCAAATCTCCCAGTACTTTCAGACGTGCATGCCATCACTGTGTGAACAAACTTCCCCCGAACACAGCCGCTTCAGACGTTGCGGGCGCCGCATTTCTTCCGATTCTGTGGGGTCCTGGCCACGCCGGGCGCCGGGCCGTGGACTCCTCTGCTGTGGCCACTTCTGCGTGGTGCCTCACCCTCGGACTGCGCACGGCTGTGCACGCTCTGTCTCTCTCTGTTCCTCTGTCTCTCACTCTCTCTCTCGCTCTCTCTCTCTCTCGCAGGCGCACCAGGGCCCCTCCGCGTGGCAGTCTGCGCTTCCTCCCGGCACGGTGGTCTCGACAATCGGGACCTCGTCGCGGCCGCTCCGTCCTGGGGGCTGAGCCAGGACGGGCTCATTGTCACCTCTGCTCCTTGTGGTGGCCTCAGGGCACCCCGGGTGGGGGGACACCATGCCTTCTGGTGGGAAGAGCCACGGGATTGCGGTCATTGGCGCTCTGTGGCGCCCCCTTTCCTGGAGCCCCTGTCTGGCCGGACCGGCCTCTGGCTGCCCCCCCCCCCCCCCCGCCTCCAGGAGCCTCCTGTGACCCAGTGACCCTGCAGACCTGCATGTCTCCCTCCACCCCTGACTAATGGGCAAGTGGGGAGTTGTGGCAGAGAATGCTCCCCCTTAGGCTGCTGGCCTCGGGCGGGCTCCCCTCCTGCAGGCTTGGCTGCTGTCTGGTGTTGAGACATGGCCTGAGGTGCCCATGTGCCCCTGCGGCCAGGGCCGCCTGCTCAGGGACGGCTCTCTGGGGACCTGGGTGGTCACATGGGAGGTGGGGACGCATCGAGAAGCAGGGCTGAAGCTTGACTTCCCACCAGCCTGGGGAAGGTTTTTTATTCGAGGGTCTGCCCCCCGACCCCAGAGGGTTCCCCCAAACCCGGAGGGCGTGTCTCTCCAGAAGGCATCAGTCACACACCCTGATGGTAGCACGTTGGGGTTCCTGAAGCTGTGAGCCCCAGGGCCATGTGCACAGCCATTAGCTTCCCCAGCCCCCCAGGCCGTGAGCAGCCGGAAGGATCTAGAACAGTAGGCCTCCCCTCAGCACCCCTGTGTGCTTCACGGAGAGCCCCGTGGTCTGGGCTTCCAATTAGTCGAGGGTCCTGTGCCTTTTTCTGGGAAATTCAGGGTCCCTGGGAGGTGGGATGGACACAGGTGGGGTGCAGGGTCGGGAGACCCCACCCAGGAGGCACAGCGGGCACCAGGGAGGTGGGACTCCTGGGGTGGTGAGGGCCACTGGGAGCTGGGGGTCCTTGGGGATCCCTAGCGAGGCAGAGCCTGAGAAACATGGCTCACAGACCCGCAGTGGGTGCTCTGACCCCGTGCTTGGGCCCTCAGCACCTGACCCCGAGGTAACCTCTTTCCCGTTCTGCTTCCGTCAAGGTCATCGACGATGAGAGCACAGCTGTTCTGGAGCTTCCGACTTTGTGGGTGCCCTCTAAGTCCCCCATTCCGTCTGAGGGACCCTGCGTGCCTTCTGGCCAGCTGTGTGCAGAACATGCCCGGCCCGGGGAGGCTGCCTGCTCGCGGTTCTGCAGAGAGGAGTTGTGTCCAGCCCGGAGGACGGCCCCCACTAGCAGAGCGGTTCCTCTCCGCTGAATGTATTTATTCCCCTCACTCAGACTTCAGTTCTTCTGGTTTATGAAATTCCAGGAGCCCAGCCTCACGCCGCTGCTGCCGACTCGTCCGCGCCCGCGGGGGCGCCACGGAGTGGGGGCGGGGCACCCCGCGTCGGGCATCTGGGGCCAGGCCCAGCACGGGGTCTCTGTGCACTTGAGAACCGGGGGCCCTGCCTCCCCCATGTCCCTCCCAAAGCCAGGGTCCCGCCAGGTGCCCAGCACCTGCCCTCAGGGGCCGCCGTGCCCCCCCCACAGCTGGGCGGCTCCCCAGGCTGTGGGCCTGGGGCGGGTGCCGCTCTGGGAACGTTCAGACTTCCACAGGAAAGCAACCTGGCCCCGTGTTTGTAAGAGTGGGCTCCTCTCTCCTTTCTGTCACTTTGAAGACCAAAAAGAGAAAGAAACAGAAAATGGGTTCTGCTCTTTCTTTGTTTAAACATGAGCGAGAGTGAAGGGAGGTCCGTGTTGAGGCTGCGCTGGGGCGCTCTCATTGCGTCGCGGGAGGACGGGCCTATGGAGGGACGCGGCAGCTTTGAGAAGCAGAGGGCCCCGGGGAGGAGGATGGGGGGCCGCATCCCCTCCCCACCTGCTCCCTGCGGCTGCCCTGGGTGGGGCAGCAAGTCTGCAAACGGGGTGGCCTTGTTCTCGCTCCTGCCAGTGACACCTGCCGTCTCCTGGTTTCCTGGCTTGCTCACTCGAGCCGAGGGGCATCCCAGAGAGGACGGTGGCAGCTTGGCCTGTCCCTGGTTTTACCAGAGCATTTTAAGGGCCCCGCCGCCCCAGCTGGACTGCTCGTGGCCAGGCTGGGAGTGTGTGCGGGTGGGGGGCATCTTCTGGTGCTCTCAGGACAGAAGAGGGCAGGACTCCCCTCCCCCGTGGTGCCCGTGGTTCTGGCCCTGACTCTTCCAAGTTGGGGTGGGGGGTGTCACAGCAGAGCCAGAATCTCACCGGAATGAAACCCTCGGGAGGAGCTGTTCTAGTCCGGGCCCCTCCAGCCCTCCACCCCCAGGGTCCACTGCTGGGAGGAAGACCTCACATGAGTCCAGCAGGGCGGCGGGGCGGGGGTGTGCTTTGGAGGACGGAGAGATGGTGCCATCCTCCCCTTCCCTCCCCCCCCAGAAGGCCCCTCCCTGCCCTCGCTCCATGGGTCCAGCAGAGCCCAGGCCCTCTGTGCTCACAGCTGCCCTAAGGCCCTGAGCCCAGCCCTTGGGTGCCCACTGTGAGGTAACACCTGGATTGGGGGGCGGGGGCAGTACCAAGGCAGAGAGGGAGTGTTCTTGGGAAGCTAGGCATGGCTCCTTGGAGAAGCACGTGTCTCAAACGGAATGGTGGGGACTCAGGGTCCCTGAGCTGGACGGCCACACGCAGCCCTGGACTGGGCACTTTCACCGCTAACTGCCTGGCCCAGGATCCCAGCCCAGGGCCTGCGGGTCAGAGCGGCAAAACCAGCCCCCATGGTCAGGTGTGGGGATGACCGCCAATGTGGGGGTTTGCATCTGGGCACCCTTGCCCCGAACTCCAGAGCCCAGTGAGGGCCCCTGCAGGAGACACAGGCCGGTGGTCCCAGGCCGTGCCCTCCTCCCAGCGGGAACCTTGCAGGCTGCAGCCTGGCCCCAAGACAGCCCTCAGGCTGGGGCTCCCCGGTCCCTCGTCTGCCCTGTGCCCCATGGCCCAATGCCACCTAGTGCTGCCTGTGGCCTGGGGTCTCCACCACGTGTCCCGCGGCCCGCTGGCTCGGGCGCCCAGGACTGTGTGGCACCCCAGGCTGCCGGCCAGAGGGCCTGGATGAGAGCCAGCCTCGCTCCCCTCCCCACCTCTACCGCAGCTGGGGTGCACTGGCCTCTGGCCATGCAGGGGCAGCAGTTCTAACTAAAAGGAAAGACAGCTTTTTTTTTTTTTTTTTTTTTTGGTCTTTGTGGCTGTTTCTTTTAAGCAGAAAATTAACCACGTTTTCTTGTCAGTTTGATTTCACAGTAGCCACACCTCGCCTGTCTGTGCGACAGTCGTTCCTCCCAGGAACTGGGGGGCTGGTCCCTGGCGACACCTGGGTGCCCAGTAATCTGGTGACCTGCCACCCCCTGGATGTGAGGGATGGGGGACAAAGGCAGCAGGCAGAGGGTGGGCTTCCCAGGGAGGAGGAGTGCTCTGGGGAGAGGTGCTGGGCACTGGCTGGGGAAGGTTCAGCGGAGGAGGAAGGCTCCTGCCAGCTTGGGAGGGGCTGCGGGGGACGCCTTCTGCACAGAGGGACCCCACCCAGGAGCATGGCCTGGGCGGGAGCGGCCAGCCTGCTCAGGGTGATGAGGTCCTGGGTGTAGATGGGGTGTGCAGCAGTGTGAGGCTGGGGGCATCAGGGAGGCCAACGGGAGCCATCCTGGGGCCCTGCCCGCTCTGGGTCCTGGCCTCTCTTGCATCCCACCTGCGGGAGCTGGTCCAGCCAGGTGACCGTTTCTGCCCATCTCCTCGCTGCCAGAGGCCTCAGTCCCCAGCTGCCACCCATGGTCTGGACAGCGCTGCAGGAACTGCCACCAGGGCTGAGCCCACGTGGGCTCTCGGGGCCAGGGCCTGGGGTCTCCTTAGCACCGGCGTTTCTGGGCTGAACCCGTGTTGAGGAGAAGGACAGTGGAGGCCCACAGCCCACAGCTTATAGGGGCCTGGCTCCCACCTGACACCCTGGGGTGACAGACATTCAGTGTCTCTCCAGACCAGCCAATCAGGGCAGAGGGACACTGCTGCTGGCTGTGGGGGGGTCTGAGGAGGGGCTGGTGGTGGGTCTAAGGACTGGAGGGGCTTCCTCTGCTATAGAAGGGGCCCTCGGATGGAGGAGGGAGACCCAGACTTGCAGAGCAGCCCCGGAAACCAGCGTCCTATGCTGGTCCCTGCAACAGGCAACGTGGGGGTGCTACCCCATTGTTTAGTTGGGGAGCCAAGGCCTGGAGAGGGCATGACTCAGGGTACTGCTGAAGGGACTTGGGACCTGAGGCTTAGGCTCATCCTGCCCCTGCCAGGGAGGCCGACCCCCTCTTCCAGCCCTCGGACCCCATGGGCTCATGACCTGGCCATATGGGGCCGTGTGAGGCTGCCTAAGGGCCTGGGCCTCGGGCAGCCTGGGCTTCACGATGGGGGCAGGGCCTGGGCCACAGACGTGGTGGGTTGGGGGGAGCTGGGCCCTAGGACAGCTGGCTTCTGCTCCCCCGTAAAGTGCAGGAATCCGTCACATGTGTCCTGCTCGGCTGCTCTTGGGGGCAGTGGGAGTGGGGGAGAGGAGATACATATCAAGTCCTCGCTGTGGCCGAGGGTCTTTGCCATGCAAGGGACCTGCAAGTGACCACAAGTGCCCACATTTTCCAGCTGGTTCCCCATCCCCTGTCTGCCAGATTGAAGGACCCCAAAGCCCTGGACACTCGGGATCCTGCAGAGGTGGCCACCTCCCCCACCACCCCTCCCCCCACCATGCCAGGGTATGGGGGGGGAGGGGTACCAGTTGGTACCCCTCCCCCTTCTGCAAGGGTTCTGCTTCCCTCATCCTAAAATAACCACTTTTGGTGGAAGAAAATTAGTAAAATAAACGTAGAAAAGAAAATAAAAATCTCATGCAGTTCCCCTCCCCCCTTCCTCACCTGACGGGCCTTCTGCACACTTCTCCCTGGGGGGCCTTTCTGGGCACTGGTAGGTGTCGGCCCTCGGCCTCCCGCCACCCAGGAGGTTCTGCTCACCTTCCCAGGGCACGCGCATCCTGGGGGCTCCCACCCACCCCCTTTCTGCCTTCGGCCCGGGGTGTGTGCCGCGGGCATCTCGACCCCCTTGACGCTGTGGGGCAGCTATCAGCCGGCCTGGGGCCGGGGCCTGTGTGGCCTTTCTGGGTTCTGGGTCCTGGAGTCCTGGGTCCAGTCAGTGACTTGTCACCAGGGCCGCCTCCTTGCTGCGCCACCCGCAAGGGCACCCTTCGCAGCCCCACCTGTGGCCAGAGCAGGCCTCCTCACCCTGGAGAGCAGAGATCAGAGTGGAAGGCCCTCAGGCCTCTGGCAGGGCGGCCAGCACCCTCGACCCTGTGCTTTCACGGACTGGACATCCCCGACCACGTGAGGGAGGCAGGGCAGGGGGTTCCCCTCCCTCCTGGTGGGGCTGAGGGCAGGGACCCAGGGGCCCCAAACCTGAGTGCAGCCTAAGGAGCCTGAAGGGGGGTCAGGGATCAGGGTCCTCATCTTGCTGACAAGGAGGCTGAGGCTAGGCTGAGGCCCGTCCTAGGGGAGGGGCCTGCCGGATTGAAGGACCCCAAAGCCCTGGACACTGGGTGGTTGAGACAGAGAGAGAATGAGCCTGGTACCTCGTCTTATGCTCTTATGCTAACCCCACCATGGGGCCCCCACCCTCACAACCTCATCTAAATGGAACTGCTTCCCTGAGGCCCATCTCCAAAAAAAAAATGCCAGCCCATCAGGGGTTACGCTTCAACCCCTGGATTTGGATTTTGGGGGGAAACAAACATCCAGTCCTTATCAGGGCAGGGGTGTCGACAGGCAGAGGGCATCCTGACCAGCTAGGTGTGAGCTGGGCCTCAGGGAACAGCTAGGAATGCAGACAGGAGGAGGGAGCCAGGAGGGCCAGGAGCAGACATGCCCCCCGCCCCACGCGCAGGGCACCGGGGAGCGCTGAGGGTGGGGCCCAGGATGGGGGCCTGCAGAAGGGGGTGAGGGGCCGTGGACGGGTGTGGGCAGCACCAGGGGTGGTGCAGGCTGGGGGCTCGGGGAGCACAGGGGAGAGCCTGAGCCCCTCACGGTGGGAGTGGCACTCCGTGGGCTGCAGACCACCATGGGGATGGAGGAGAGCCGTGGCTGGGCTGCTTGGTCCTGCACTGGGCCTCAGCAGGAGGGGACCGTCCCCCACGAGGAAGAAGGCTGGGGGCAGCTGGGTCCTGCTTCAGGGGGTCCCTGAGGCCCTGCCCAAACCACCAGCTCCCATCAGCTCCCTCCCCTCTCCCTCACTCCCACCACTTGCGGTTCCGCTGGGGACCGGTGTCCAGGACCGGCACCCATGGGGCAGCAGGAAGGGGAGAATTTAGGGCCAACTGCTGTGATAGGGTCCCAGACCCCAGGTCCCTAATCTGGATTCAGTTTCAAGCCTGAGGCTCCTAATGGCTATTTGTCACAGAGAGAATGGTCGTAATGATTTGTTTGAGCAATTCACTGCGTATTTTTAGGGTATGATGGTTTTGCAACAGAGACACGCACGAGAGTCTGGGGAGCCCTTCAGACCACCCGCCCCGCCCCCCAGGGAGACAGGGAAGAGGTTCTCTCAAAAACACGCTTACTGAGAGGCAGCGGACATGGCTTCAGGCCTCTTGTTCACTGTGTGCAGTGCAGTGATTTCTAGAATATTCTAGAACACGCCCATCGGCCCCCGACAGCCGTCCCCCAGCCCCTGGCAATCTGTTTCTCGGGGGTTGTCTGTTGTGGGCTGTTCGTGCAGATGGAGTCCTACACTTTGTGGACTGTGTCTGGCTTCCCTCACGGAGCACAGCATCTCCGACGACCGTGTGCCTGGTAGCACCTGTCCGCGCTTCCTTCCGTCTCCCGCGAGTCTTCGTCCATCCGTGTGAGCGCCACGTTTTCTTCACGCAGCTTTCTCTCGGCGGGCATCGGCTGTGTCTGTCTGGCCGCCAGGAGCAAGCAGCAACTCCGTGTGGGCCTCAGGGTCGGGAGACTGCATCCTTCTCGTGACAGTGTCGTGACGGATGTGCAATCTCAGGGGATCCGCTGTGACC
Organism: Mirounga leonina; assembly: GCF_011800145.1. Taxonomy (NCBI): domain Eukaryota; kingdom Metazoa; phylum Chordata; class Mammalia; order Carnivora; family Phocidae; genus Mirounga; species Mirounga leonina. The sequence continues at coordinate 53,188,167 of NW_023270265.1, forward strand.
CTGAAGAGCAGGCACTGAGTGAGACCCTGGCTTCTGGCCTGGGGCCCGGCTCCCCGACCCGGCAAGATGCGGGCCTCCTCCCCACCCGCCAGAGAGCTCCTGAGAGGGTAGCCAGCGGGGCTGGGACTCCAGGCGGGGGTTGGGGTGGGGCACAGGCAGAACCCAAGCGCTCCTCGGTCACACAGTTCAAGCTGCCTTTCTGGTCACACGTCTCCCTTGGGGATGGTCCCTAACCAGCGGTGCCCATAGGATGAGTTGAGGTCCGCCGGTCCATCACGACTGTTCCACTGAGGCTGGAGAGGAAAGTGACGAGGCGTTCGGGCAACCACCTGTAGCCTGTCCCCAGCCCCACTGGCCTGGCCACTCAGCGTCACGCCCCAGAAGCCCGAAGCCCCCGTGGGATGCTCCTTCAGGCAAGAGCTGGGTCCACCCCACCGGCGCCTGATCCCTTGACCTGGCGCTCTGGTCACCAGCTTCCCTGGCTGAGCCCGCTGCGTTTCCGGGCCCACCCATGTCCCCACCGCCATCTCGCAGTGGGGAATAAAACCCTCAGTGACCTAGCATGTGGCTTTGGCAGGACGTGGAGGGCACGCCCAGGCGGACGAGTGCTCCCCGGCCTGTGGTCTTAGTATGGGGCCTTGGTTTTTGCATCAGGCTGTGTTCTCGGGGCAGCGAACTGGGGCCTCAGAGCTCTGTCCAGACGGGTCACACAGCGAGCGAGCGAGCCCCCGCCGGCTGACGCACTCCCCACAAACAGCCGTCACTCAGCTTAGTTCTAGAGGAATCCTTGCTTTCTGATTCACATATTGTGCCTTTTTTCCTTGAAATATTTGATGTGTTCCATTCCAACTTTAAACACATTAGCTCTGAAGTAGACTAATCATTTAGCTTGTTAAACTGAATTTGGCTCTGAGATTTTAAAATGGAAAAAAATCCTGCCAGAGCTATACATCTAAACAGACAGCACGGATGGTCGTTCACAAGCAAATGTATCTCTTTCTCCAGGGATCTGTGGTTGGGTTAGTATTTACTGGGAGTGGAGAGTGTTTCACCCGCCAGGGCGATATCCAGACTATGCGACAGATGTTAAACATCGCTGCAGAAACGCCAATACCTTGTTTCTTTTCAGAAATGAGCTTTTTGAAAGCAATGCTGAGATTAAACCACACGTGCATTCAGAATGAAAAGCATTAACGAAGAATTTCAGATCTGCAAAGCTGGGAATGGAACGTTCTGGGCGTGTCCCAGAGGGGGCTGTTGGTGGTTGCCGCATGCTTGCATGCACGTGTCAACACGGACTGCACCTTCTTCGCCATCCTGCTTCCAGTGTCCTCTGTCCCGTGGTTGTCACTGGCCGTGGGCAGTGGCCCTGGGACCTGTCGAGGGCTTGGCGGTCCCCAGGTCCCGCGCTGCTCCCTGGGGAGGAGGGGGCTTTGGCAGCCTGGGGACAGTTGTTTTCATAATTAATAGACTTTAAATGAACCTTATATTTTAGCGTAGCTTTGGGTTTACAGGATAGTTAGGCAGATAGTAGAGTTTCCTCCTCACAGGATTCGGCTTCCCTCCCTGTTCTTCACGCCTTGCACGAGTGTGCTACTTTGTTGCAATCGACGAGCCAGTACTGAGACATTATTCTGGATAATGTGCACGGTTTACACTAGGGTCACTGTGCAAAGCCATCTGTTCTGTGGGTTTTGACAAATGCATGTGACATAATCCACCATGATGATGTCCCGTGGGATCGTTTCACTGCCCTGAAAACCCCCTTCGCTCCACCTGTTCATTAATGTTTTAAAGGAATAAAGACACACGCGCTCACAAATGAAAGCAGTTATTTGGCAATAATTATCAAAACGCTAGAAGCAGACGTGTGATGTGGTGATGGGCGTGCTCCTGGCAGGCGAGAGGCGCCGTGGTTTTGAGGTTGTGGAAAGCGTGGACTTTTGAAGTGTCTGCCACACGTGGACCACGATACAGACGCATCTGTGCTTTCGGTGAGGGACAAAATCCCCAGGACCTCGGACATCCCAGTAGAAGGAAACGCTAAATTTCAGTTGGAGGTTAGTGCAAATAAAGATGTCATTTTCTCCCGTCTAAGTTCACGGACCCCCTGAATTAAGGATCCCTGATTTAGAAAAAAAACACTGAACACTTGCAAAGTCAGAAGAACACAGGCCAATGGGAATAGAGAATGGGTTTTCAAAACCAAATCCGTTGTTTTTGAACTCTGCGCCATGACGGCAGCCGAGTGCACTCAGCCCTGCTGTGGTACCGCAGACGCTTGCCTCGGGGACCTCACGTGGACCAGAGGCGGGCTCATCACGGGAGTCCATGAGGCTCCGCAAGAGTGAGTGTAATCAGCTCCCTCCTCAGAACAGGTGCGGAGGCTGCGTTTCAATGTCTTCCCGGGACCGCGGCAGCTCCCTGAGCCCCGGGGGAGCCCTGCGTCCAGCCTGCAAAGGGTCCCTGCAGGCTGGAGGCCCAAGACCTTTGTGCACCTGCACCCGGGGTCATCTCCACGCGGATTCCTCCTGAATGAACGACGCTGTGCAAACTGTTGAGTGCGGTGTTGAGGACGAGCCGGGCAGAGCAGGTATGGCCTGGCCTGGGCCTGGCTCCCGTCGTGGTTGCCCCAGGCCTTGGGACATATGTGCTGCCCGGAGGGACGCTCAGGCCCCGAGGAGGGGAGAGCATCACCCTGGGGGCTGTAGGGAGAGGCCTCCTGCAGGCGGGGCTCCGTGGGCCGCAAAGCACAGAGCCCCTTGCAGTGTGGCCCTGTGTGCACAGCGCTGTCATGGTCGGCCTCAGCCCTGGGCCGGAGCAGCCGCTCAGGGTCCCCACTCATTGCCCCCTTGCTAGGCCCTCCCTGGCTTGCCATCCCCCCCAGGTGCCCGGGCCTCCCACTGTCCCCCTGCCGTGCCCACACATGCCATTTTCTTCCCCACTTGTTGTGACCTCGTTCCTCGGGGCCGACGCCCTTCTCTGCCCTTGGACCCCAGAGCAGGCACCCTGTCCACCATCGATCCCTCCCTCCCTCCCTCCCTGGAGGCCGAGGGCCGGTCTGGCTGGTGGGTCAGGTGGAGTCGCTCCCAAGTCGCTAGTCCAAGTGGGCACCTGGTGGTGGGGAGGATGGGCAGCCTGTTCAGGCCTGTTCAGGGCCTGAGAGAGAGCCTGGTCAGTCAGGCTAGGACTTGAATGTCCCCTTGCACCCCTGGGGCTCAGCCTCTGGCCATCCCTATTCCTTCCGTGGTGTCTGCACCCCCACGTGGGGCCTGGTTCTGAGCCAAGGCGCGAGTCGGGCAGGGTGTGCTGGAGACCTCCCTGCAGGAAGGACAGTGGTCGGCTGCGCCTGCCCCAGCTTTGCAGCCAAGCACCCACCTGCCCCCCGTCCATGCCCTGGCCCCCGTGCCCCACAAAGAGCCCCAAAGGAAGGCCCTGGCACACTCAGTCCTACCTGTTGGCTGGCACGTGGCCTAAGCTGTCCAGGCCTCTGGCAGAGGGACTTATCTGTGTCGGGGTCATTCCTGGGCCAGGGACTGGGCAGAGCTTCACCCGGTAGGCGCGACAGCTCAGGGCGGTCATGCGCCTCCCTGGGCGCCCTCCTGCCCCGGGAGTCAAGCTCCAGGATGATTTGGTGAAGCTGCTCAGAGCCAGGCAGCCCACTTCTGACCTGCCAGGTGACTCTCCCCGCCCCGTGTCTGCCCAGTGTCCTGTGTCGGGCGCAAGGACAACAGTGTGCAAAGGCGGACCTGTGCTCTGCTCAGGGAGCCGTTTCCTGGGGAATGAAAAGCTCTGTTGACAGCATTTGCCAGTTTCCATGGCGTAAATACTCCCGGCACGGCCGGGTCCCAGCTGCCCGTCATCACGGAGCACCCGTGTGTTCCGCTCCGCTCCGTGAGCCCGCTCCCTGCCGTGTGACCTCACGTGGTGACACACGCCGTCTCCAGTCCCCACACCAGCCCATCTCCCAGTAGGGAAGCAGCCGCTCAGAGCGGCCCCCCAGCTGCTACGTTGCAGCCCCAGGATTTGAATTCCCATCTCCCTGGCTCCGCAGCCTCGCCTCCCTGGGCCGGCGGCCGGGCCGGCGTGGTCCGCAGGGGCGCCTGCACCTGGGGGCAATGCCTTGGGCACGAGCTGCAGCAGGCTCTGCACTCTGTGCAGGTCTCTGTTGGGAAGACTTGGATAACGTTCTGGCATTTCTAGATCAGAGAGTGATTAAGGCTGCCGCAGAGTCCAGGAGACTGGCTCCGGACCTTGGCTGGCGGCCCCTGCCCTCTGCTGCCCACAGCCCCAAGCCTTGGTGCCGGCAGCGTGGTGTGGGTCACTGAGCCTGGCTGCCTCCAGGAGTGGCCTTCTCTGCAGGGAACTCCAGCGCCGAGCCCGCATGGCCTTCACCCCAAAAGCCCGGAGCCTGTGGGACAGCACGAATGAGCCCCTCTGCGTGGCCAGGGCCTCTCTCAGCCTCTGGCCTGCCTGGCCTCCATGAGCACGTAGACACAGGGTCTTGGCAGTGGTCCCTCCTCTGGCTCCAGCAGAGGCGCAGGACCACGCCCTGCCCGGGAAATGAGGGTCCCATCCTGACCCCCCTTTCCTAGAGGTGTCCCTGACCGCGGCCCAGCTCTGCTGTCCTTGTCCCTTCTCCTGGGGGAGCAGGACTTCATGGCCGGCTTTCTTCCTGCCCCTCTGCTTCTTCAGGAAATGGCTTGTCTCCAGGAGAGCGGGCATCTGAGGAAGGGGACCCTGCCCGGGGGCACTGCTGATGGGGGCTGTGGCCACATGGCTGGGCAGGGGCAGGGCCGGGCTCTGGGGCATCAGAGCCCGGGTTCAGGGGACTCTGGGGAGTCTCTTGGGGCTTGTCCCTTGCCCACCGGGCCCCCTCTGCCCACGTGTCATCTCTTCTGCTTCCAGCTGGTGCCCACCTGCAGCCTGAGGCCCCAGCGGGCTCCAGGAGGCTTGTCTGGCGCACGTGGGGGGCCCCTGAGACTCTGCAACCATAATGGTGACACGGTTCCCTAGGAAACTGCAGCCGACTGCCAGGCCTGCCTGGGGGGTGGGGGCAGCTGCAGATGCCAGGTGGGAAGGTGTGCGTGTCCCTGTGTGAGAGAGAGAGTGGGGGTGTGGGTCTGTGTCCAAGGGCCCCGGGTCTGTGTGCGGGTGTATGTGAGTGTGTCTCTTTGTGCCTGGAGGCTCAGGACGGGCAGCCTGGCCCATCCAGCACCACAGTCCACCTGGGAAGGTCCCCTCGCCACTCCCCGCCCGCCCCAGGCCTTCCGGCAAAGCCCCACTGGCAAACAACAGCAGGCCCACCTGTGTGGTCACTGGGGCTCAGCCCTGGCCTGGCCTGGTGGGTGGCGTGGTCCTCCGAGGGGCCGGGCAGGCCTGGCCGGCTCGAGGCAGGACCCTCCAGTTGCTGGGGGTGGTCCTCAAAGCCCAGCACCCAGCCTCCTCCTCCCCCGGCCCTGCTCAGCCTCTCCCTCCCCCACCCCCTTTCTCCAGGGAACAGCCCACCCTTTGAGTCCCCGTGGGGTACCACACCCAGCGGCTTTGGGGCACCATGGAGGTCATAGTGGTGGGGGTGCAGGTCACAGGCGCCCCTTGGGACATGCTGGAGGCCACACCCCTCAGGCCCTCCTCTGCCCCTCCCCCAATCTGCACATAAATCATGGGGCCACAAGAGGTAAGCAGGTCACTCCTTGTGCCAGGAAACCCAGGACCCTCCCTTGCGGCGCGGCCTGTTCTATGGTGTGTGGGTGTGTGCAGCTTGGCTGGGAGATCCAGGAGCTTTGGCGGCCCCTCACCTGGGGACCTGGGGGCCTGGGGGCAGGTCCCAGGCAGGTCTGCAGTGTGGACTGTGGCAGACTGTGTGGGGCTCCTTGGTGACAGCAATGTGAGGACAAGCTGGAGGCCACTGGCAGGAAATGCAGGGAGCAGGGGCTGACCAGAGGGGCAGCGCCATTCACCCCCCTGCCAGGAACCCAGCTGCCCCGTCCCTGCCCCATCTTGGGCTCTGCATCCATGCTGAGGAGTGGGCCAGAGACAAGACAGAAGCTCTGTGGTCACTAAAGCACCTTCAGCACCTCAGTCTGTGTCTGGGACCTCGGCTCCCCTCCATGCCCAGCACCAGGAGAAGCCACCCCATCCTCCAGGCACGTGGCTGGGCACAGAGCAGGGAGGCCTGGTCAGGAGGGGCTCTGGCTCAGCAGGCCCAGCCCCGGCCAGCAGAGCACCCCTGAGGGCCTGGACCCACCCAAGGGCTGGGAGGGAGCCACCTCCTGGGGCCAGGGATGGGGCGCCCCAAGGGGTCCACTGTGTTGAAACTACAGAGATGGGGGCCCAGGGGGCCCTGTGTCCAGTGCAGATGGGGCCATGGCCTATGCCCAGGCCCCCAGGAAGAAGGGACTGGGGGACAGAGAGTGACAAGGGGCGGAGGGCTGGCTAGGAAACGGTGCCTCTGTCCAGGTGTGGGGGGCCTCCCTCCGTGCCCTCCCTCCCCCACTTCTCTGCCCCCCGCCCCGACCCCGGGAGCAGGCGGCACGTGGCAGACCCAGTCCCTGAAGAGACGCACACTGGAGCCAATATATAGATTTTCTAGTCTGCTCAGCAGAGTGCGCGTGCGTCGTGGCAAAGAAAGAATAAGAACACGCAGAGTTCATGGCTAGCGTTCCCAACAAGCACGTTTGTTTCCCCTCTGAGCTCACACTGGATAAAGACAAACAAGGTATCAGCGGCGTGGCCGCACTGGGCGCAGCCCCCGGCCCCCGCCGCCCCCCACCCCCTGTGCAGGGCTGGCCCCCCGCGCCCTCCCCGAGCCTGCCCTCCCCGGGCCCATGCGAGCGGCGCCCCGCCAGAGATCCCTTCTGCGGCAGTAATGGAGGCCGGCAGGCTCCAGTCGCCGTGCGCGGGGCCTGGGGGCGGAGAGGGGAGGAGCGCTCCATCTGTCATTGTCACCAAGTGGAATTCAGCGCGGATTCTGCCGGTTCCGGAAGCAGCAGCAGAACCATGGTCCTTGTTCAGATTAATTAACGACCCTGGGCAGCAGCTCGGGCACAACTGAGCCTCAAGGCCAGGTGGTGGTGGCCCAGGGCTGGGCGCCTGCTGGGGCCTGGGGCCGGGGGTGGGGGGGTCAGCCTCAGCTCGGCCTGAGTCTCAGGGGGGCTGTGGCCAGAGGACCGGGAGGGGGCCCTGGTCGTTCTCGGCTGGTACACAGTGCCCCCTGGCACGTGTGGTCTGGGCGTGGCGCCGTGGCCCGCTGGGCCCACTGGAGCCTCGGCAGCTGCGATGGGGCGTTTCACCCCTGGGCTCGGCGGGGCCACGGTCACAGCCAGATGACATGCCAGGTGTTTTAGGTGAGATTGAACGCTACCCTCGGCCACCTGAGTGAGGCAGAACACCGGCCTGGAAGAAACCTTCCCCGTCCCCCGTCCACGCACACGCGCCACCCCTCCCTCCCCGTCCCCCCTCCACACACATGCGTCACCCCTCTGACACCAGCAGTGTGAGCTTCTCCCTGCCCTGAGCAGCTCTCTTCACCACCAGCTGGTGTCCTAGATTTGGTTCAGCCTGACACTCCCTGGAGTTGGGGCAGACCTCCCAGGTTATGGGCTCAGTCCCAGGAGATGGCCCCTCTCCAGATGCCGCTCGCTTGTCCTCCCCCCCCGGCACCCACTGTTTCCAGCCCACCTGCTACAAATCCGAGGTTCCCTGGACCACTCCCCAGCCCGGGATTTACTTATTTGCCCCACGAGCTCACAGAACTCAGAAGCTCCCATGTACTTGGACCACTTTCTTTTACAGTAAAGGAGCTTCTGTCTGGGTAGGGCTGGGCTGTGCTTCCCTCAGAGTACATGGGTGTGTTCATCTACCTGGAAGCTCTCCGAACCACGCCTGTCAGAGGTTTCTACAGCGGCTTCATCACGTGGGCACGACTGAGCATTATCTCAGTCTCCAGTCCTCTCCCCGTCCCAGAGGATGGTGGGGCTGTAAGGATGAATGTTCCAAGCTCTAACCACGGCATGGTCTTTCTGGTGACCGGCCCCCATCCAGGAACCCACCCAGAGTCACCTCATTAGAACAAAAGACACTCTTGTCAGCAGGAAATTCCAAGGGACTTAGGACCTCTGTGTCAGGGACGGGGACAGAGGCCAACCTATAATTTTTCTATTATTTTATACCCTCCATTATGTGGTGGGCCTCATCCAATCAGTTGAAGGTGTCAAGAGGAAAAGACTGAGGTCCCTGAGGAGGAGGGGATCTGTCTCCAGGCAGCCTTTGGGCCCCAGCTCTTCCCGGGGTGTGCAGCCTGCGGCCTGCCCTGGAGATTTAGGGCTGCTCAGCCCCCACAGCCACTTGAGCCAGTCCTTAAAATCTCCCTCCCTCCCTCCCTCCCTCCCTCCCTGTCTCTCTCTCTCTCTCCCCTGGTCTTTGACATTCATAGGGAAATCAGGGTGTGGGAAGGGCCCCTTGCCCACACACGAGCCCCAGCCAAGCACTGGGAAGCCAAAGCTGCTCCTGCCCTCTGAGGGATCTCTGGGGTTTGGGTCCCACTGGACACCCCAGAGACTGCTGGCGACCTCTGGTGTGCCCCACTCACCACGAATCCAGGCCACGTGTCCGGGGCCCCACTGAGTGCAGAGAATAGCAGCAGGAGAGTGACCCCAGATCAGCCCACCCCGAGCTCCCATTTGGGACACTCACGCTCCAGGATGACGTGGCCTCGACTTTGGGGCTGGGGCCTGTGGGCTTCTGATCGCCCTGGGCTCGGCCTTGACCCCAGCCTCACCAGGGCTTTATGGGAATGCTGGGGATTCCCTCCAGCAGCCGCCTCCTCCTTGAGGTCGGGGTAGCCCGTCTACACATGGGCCAATAATTCAACCTCAGTTCCTGCAAATACAGACCCTAAGCCATCCTCAGGATGACCTGCTGGCCAGCCCCTTTGTGTACTTTCTCGTTTGGCCCTGCTCTGACTACAAAAACTGTAGCTGTTTATGTTATTAAGAAAATGGGGAAAATATATATATAGAAGAAAATTAAAATTGCCCATAATCACACCCACCAGAGATAATCATAGTTATGTCTGGTATATTTCTCTAGGAGGGCTATGCACACACACACACACAGACACACATAGAGCTGTTGAAATCGTTCTGTACACATCATTTCTTACACATTTTTTCATGCATCAAAATGTGTTCAAAACCGAAAGAAATCTAATGGCTGCCCAACGTCCCCTGTGCAGGACTCCGAAGGAATTCGCCGTTCCTGACTTTTGGACATGCTATTGGTTGCCATGGTTTTGTGTTTATGACAAGCCTTGAGCAAGTCTGTCCTTGTCTGAAGAGGTCGAGCTCCCTGGGAGAGGGCCCCGGGGGAGAGGCCCCGGGATCCAACCATGAGGACACTTTCAAGGCTGTTGGTGCAAAGGGCTGAGCGCGTTAGGGCAGCTCAGGGCCTGGCTCCACTCACGCTCAATGTCCACTCTCCTGAAATCTGCCACCATGCAGACCGTCTGCACGGAGCCGTGAAACCCCGCCGAGCAGGACTGGACGGGACCTGGGCAGGCCCGGCAGGATGTGGCCCGTCTTGGCCACGGCCGGCGGTCACTGGAGAAGAAGCGGAGACCGCCCTGCAGCCAGGCACTCGAGAGGGCAGCGGATGGCCTTTCATGTATCTTTCAGCACCTCTGTCCATTTTTCAGAATTGTGGAGGGTGCCCTATTCTTAACCCCCCTTAAAAATAGCTTTATTGAAATACAACTCCTATGCCGTACAATTCCCCATTTAAAGTGTGCACGTCGGGGGTCTGTTCATGGAGACGTACATCCGTCAGCACAGTCTACTCTGTAAGAGGTCGTCACCTCCACACCAGGAACCTGCCCCTGCCTCACCCTCCCTGGTGCCTGGAGGCCACGACCCTACCTTCCATCTCCAGCCATTTACCCGTTCCCGGACTTGTCATGGGAGTGGGATAGACAACATGTGGCTTCTGACGCCACGGTCTCAAGGTCCCTCCGTGGCGTGGCGTGGCGTGGTATGTGTTCATCACGCATTCCTCTTTGTGGCTGAGTACTATTCCGCCGTGTGGATGAGCCGCGTTCTGCGGATCCACCCATCCATCGTCGGACATGTGGCGTGCGGCCCCTTCTAGCCCCTGGGACCACCGCTGCTGTGGACACGCGTGCCCACGCTCCCCTGTGGACATGTGTTTCTGTTTCTCTTGGGCACATGTCTGGAGCGGAGCTGCCGGTCATAGGGACTCTCCGCTTAACCGCTTAATTGTGTGTCACGGCGGCCACGCAGGCTGCGTCCCCAGCAGCCGAGAGCAAGGCTCCGCTTTCCCCACCTCCCCCCGGCGCTCATTATCGCCCAGTTGTTCCGTCCCACGTCGTCGGGGGGTGTGAAGTGAGCCCATGCTTCCTGCTGCTTGCTGCAGGTCCCGTGAACAGTGGGTGCCGATAATTGTCCAACAAGAGGGCATTAGATCGATCAATCACAGGCGGCCACAGGCAGCCCACGCCAAAGGAATGTGTGCTAGAAAATGTGAGCTGTGATTGGAAACATTTGGGCGAACGGTTTAAAAGATCGAGGAACTTGGGGTGCCCGGGGGGCGCAGTCAGTGGAGCGTCCGACTCTTGGTTTTGTCTCAGGGCGTGATCTCAGGGTCGTGGGATCCAGCCCTGCGTCTGCTGGAGATTCTCCCTCTCCCTCTGCCCCTCCCTCTGCTCGCATGAGCATGGGTGTATGCTCTCCCTCTCCCTCAAATAAATAAATGCGTCTTAATAAAATAAAATAAAACATCCTGGAACTCTTGCCTAAAACTTGGGGCAGAAACAGAATTAAAAATGAAGCCGGCTAAAATCCCCCATCCTCCTGATCCCATATTTTTAAACACTTATTTTCTTTTTTTTCTTACTACAAAAGTAATCACAAAATATGGACAGTCAAAAAGTACCCTAAGCCCTCAGACGCCCCGGAAGTTCCTGCTGACCCTGCTCAGGTCTCCTCCCAGCGTGTGGACAGGCGTGCGAGTTTTTAACGAAAGTGAGTTCTTAGCAAACCACTGTATTGTGAATGGATATGGTTACAGCCCCCAAAGGCTGACGGGTCCTTCCCAACAGCATGAGCAGGAGGAGGAGAGGAGTGACCGAGGGAAGAGTCGGGAACTCGGCATCTTGCGGAGACCAACGGAAACATCCCCATGGCAGATGACCGGGCACCAGAGGCAGGGGCCCCCACCGCAGGCCTCGTCTCTACTTTGTGCAGCCGGACATGCCCGTAATGCCATGTGCACCAAGCATGGATGGGGACCAGAAACGTTCTGAGGAACTGGAAGGGAGCATACTCTGGTCCTGCAGACCCCGTGGGCAGGGCGGGCTGCTTCTGTTCAACCCCAGCTCTTCCGGGCCAACCTGCTCCCTGCTCTGCCCCCTGCCAAGGCCAGCAGATCTGGCTCCAGGTCTGCGAGGCAGGGAGGAGAGGGGACCCAGACCCCACCGGGGACCCAGGCGGGGGATGGCGCCATCCCAGCCTCGGTCCGCCATGCCCGTGGCTTCCTGTCACAGCTAAATCTTTTTAATACAAAAGTAATTTAAGTATCGGCGACCAATTAGCTCTTTACCGAGGCTTTCGTTTTTAAATGAATATTTAGGAGCTGTTGCTGAGCAAGTGTGGGTGCATGGACCCTGGAAGTTCCTGAGCTGAAAGATGATGGGCTGGGGGCCCCTCCCAGGGCCCTGTCTGAGCTCCCACCAGCCCAGCACCCCCCCTTCCCCCATGCCCTGGAAGATCGGGCTCCTCTAGAACCAGGGCTGGGCGCAGGGTGTATTCCTGCGGGGGGTGAAGTCTTGCTCCCCCACGCCCAGACCCCCTTCCCAGTGCTGTCTGGGACACACTGAAGAAAGACCCTAATGTCAATGCTTCTGCCAGTTGCTTGAAGGGAGGCCCAGGGTAGGAGAGGGAGACTTTTGGTTTGAAAGGGAAGGCACAGAGTCAGCCTGTGGGCTGATGTCTCTGAGTAAAAAAGGAGCCGGGGTTTGGGGTTTCTTTGCACAGGGATGTGCCCAAAGCCCCTCAGTCCCGGCCAGCAGTGGACGGGCCGTGGGCCTCTAGCCTGTCTTAATGTTGGCATTTAGGGAAAGGACGGTGCTCCCACGTCCCCAAGCAGTGAAGGACACACCCGGTCACACGCCCCACCCTCTGCAGACTGTGCCACTAACGAGGCCGTATTGCGTCCCCAGTCCCCACGCAGAGGCTGTGTCCGAGGGCCTGGCTCATAGGCGCCCACCCCGGGAGCTTGTTGGATGTTTGACCTCCACGGGCCATGGCCGGGCAGGAGGCAGAGAGGCCCGCTGGGCGCCTTGAGGGCATCGTGGACCTTGTGGATACGCACTGTGACCGGGGCAAGAAGGAGCCCCTGCTGCTCCAGGCCCACAGCCTGCTCTCCACCGGGGTTCTGCCTCAGGGCCCCAGAGCTCCCCGAGGGCCGAGCTGCAGGTGGAGCCAGCCCCATGGTGGGGAGGAGGCTGCCCCCGGTCCAGGTCCTGCTCCCTCCCACCCCTCAGTCTGCTCTGCCCCCTCCAAGCGGGGCAGCATTTCTCCCCTGGGAGTGGGGAGGTGACTGTAGGAGCCCTCAGACCAAGCAGCTCTGGCCACCCAAGCTTCTGTCCAGGGGCTCGGCCTCCCTTTAGAGAAGCCCCATGCTCACCCCCTCCTTCCCTCAAGTCGCTGAGGCTGAAAAGGGGTGGGGGCTGGGAGGGATGCCAGCAGGGTCTGGACACCCTGCCTGTCACAGGCCACCGGTCACTGCTCACCTGAGGCTGTGCCCCAGCTCTGCCTGCTCTGTGGGTGGCCACACCGCCCCCTCTGCCGCGTGGGGTCCGGGCGCTGGGGCCCCCACGGCTGTGTCCACGGGCACGAGGCCCCAGCCAGAGTCATACTGCCCCGTGACTCCCAGCCCCTCCTGCCTCCACCCTCCGGCCCCTGCCCCCCCCCAGGACTACCAGGGAGTAGGGCGCCAGGAAGGCAGTTTCAGGGGCCGGGAAAGGCCTGGGGCCCGGTGGGCCCTGGAGCCCGCAGAGGAGTTAGGCAGGCAGGAGGGAGGAGGTGGGACCCCCCCAGCCCTGCCTTCCGGTCCTGCCGCCCCCCTGGGTCAGGAGCCGGGCTGAGTCAGGGTGGGGGCGGGGTGGGGAGGGGTGGGGTCAAATGCCGTGGGAGCCTCAGGTGCGGAGCATTCCAGAAGTGCGGAAGTCTGGGGAGGGCGGAGGACCTCAGTGAAGGCCTCTGGGCTCCGTGCTGACTCACCGGGAGAGGCGCAGAGGAAGTGCGGGGAGCTGGGGGAGGGGAGGGGAGGACGGGGAGGGGCCTGCGGGCCCGGCGAGGGCGCCAAGGGCGCTCCCTGGCTGCTTCCCTGAGCCCTGGGCTCCAGCCACACGCTCAGCTGCCGGCGGGGCCCTGGGCGAGGGGAGGGTCCCTCGGGTGGGGCGGGGTGCTGGGGAGAGTCCTGCTGGGGGCCGAGGGGGGCTGTGGGGTCCCTTGAGGCTGGGACTTCCTGAGAGAACTACCAGCCTCAGGCTTTGGATCCGCAGCTTGGGAAGGAGGCTGCGGGTTTGCCAGCTGGGCCCCGGGCCTGTCCCTCCTCATGATGGGGCAAGGGGCCCTCAGGGCAGCCCAGGGAGCCCAGACGGGGGTGAGGCGCCCAGGAACAGCTGGTGAGGCCATGTGGGGTGCTGAGGGAGCCCAGTGGTGCCCCCTCCCCGTGGTCGCAGGGAGGAGGCTGGTCTGGCCCTGGGCTCCTAGCGCCTTGGGCGGGGCCTGGACGGGCCTCACCGAGAAGGGCAGGGTGTGCGTGTGCGCGGGAGGCGGGGGCTGTGAGGGGCGCGGGCGCGTGCACGGAGTGAGTGTGAGCATGAGAAAGAGTGGGGGTCTCGCCGCTGGCCCTCCTTCCTCCCTCTCTGCCCCCTTCCTCTCTGAATCAACCAACCTACCAATCCCCCCCGCCCTCCACCCGTTGGTCACACTGGGACCCAGTGGGCACACTTCTTACGTTGACCTCGGACAAGAACATATTTATTTCCTAGTTCTCTTCAAGGCCCAGACAACCAGGAGAACGGCCCTCTCTTCTCCCTGGCAGCCCACCCCCACCTCCAGCCTGAGCCTCTGCACACCCAGGGGCCCAGGGCCTGGACCAGGCCGGTGATGTGGGGCGGCTGGAAAAGCCAGTTCTGTGGGGCCGCCTGCCCAGAGCCGGCCTGTGCTGACAGGTGGATCACAGGCTTCCCAGGGCCCTCCGGGCTCGGCAGGGGCTGCCTTGAGCCTGGAGGAGGCTGGCTCACCCCAGGGAGGGAGAGGAGGGCTCCCCACACCCTTGCACCCTCCTCACCGACTCCCAGGGGACCAAGGGCACACAGGTCAGGCTTCCAGGGACTCCTCAGAGCCTGGAGGAAGGAAGGGCAGACTGGGCAGGGGAGGGGAGGCCTGGGGTCCTGGGGGTCCGTGGGGAGGCCCGAGTGTCCCCTTATCTCTGGGAGAAAGCTAATGGCCTGCACCGGGTAGAGACAGGAAATTCCCAATCAGAATACAGCATTAAGTGATGGCTCTGCAGACCCTGGGACAACCCAGGGGACAGATTTTCTTTAACCACAGGAGGAGAGAGAGCCCCCCTCCACCCCTGCAGAACTAGGTCTGCCCCCCCACATCGCCCCTCCATGGGCGCCCCTCCTCCCCAGGGATCCAGCCCCTCCCAGCTCTGCCCCTGTGCCCCAAGCTCTTCTGGGAACTTCCTTACGGCTTTGTCTTGCACTTTCTGTTTTTTCAATCATTTTAATGAAATAAGGTTTTAAAAAGCGATTCATTTATTACAGAAAAGATAAAAATATAAAAAGAAGTTTCCTTTTGGGGAAGAAATGGATAAGAGATCACGGGGTGGGCGGAAGGGTAAAGGGCCGTGGAGCCACCTGTTTGTCCTCCTGGAGCCCAGCTAACTCCTGCTCTCGCAGAGCTGCACTGCACCCATCTCCCCAGGGCCACGTGGGCGCACAGCGAGGACAGGCGGGGTCAGCCAGGCGCAGCTGGGGCGGGGGCCAGGAGGGCGTGGCCTGCGCCCAGGGGTGCCCCCACCCGAAGCTTTGTGTGACATGTGGATGGAGGGGGGCGTCTCCCTCCCAGTGTGGACCCCCAAATATGGCCATGCTCAGTCTAGGAAACATTCACACCGTCCTTCTGCATACGTGTTATTTCTGGGGCCCACCCTCAAGCACTCGTGTTCTGAGCAGTACTGACCAGCCAGCAGGCCTGATGCCGCTGAGCCGGGGACGGGCTGGCCTTTCCCGGGTGCCAGGAGGGTGCTGGGTCAGGCGGTCACGAGGCGAGTCCCATCCCCACGGACGTCCACCTCAGGGCCTGGGAGGCCAACACAGTGGGCAGGAGACGCACCCCCCCCAAGGGATCGGGCTGGGGTCTGGGGGGAGGGGCACGGCCCCTCCCTGCACCCAGAGACACCCCCCCCCGGGGCTTCCCAGCCAGTCCAGCTTCTCCCCATGAGCCCGGGACACAGGGAAGGCTCTGACAGTCAGGGGCAGTGTGAGGGGAAGGCCCCCAGTCCTGTGCTGGGCAGGACAGAGTCTCAGCTTGGCCCTTTCCAGGCAAGGCCTTTGGTGAGGGGGGAAGGAAGGGCCAGGCCAGGTCACCCTGGGTGCCCCGGAGAAGGTCCCTGCCCCCAGCACACCCTGGACCTGGAGTCCCAACTGGCCCTCTCCCTGACCCTTGGCGCCTTCTCCCTCAACCCGTCGGCCCCCTCCTCAGACTGCAGCTGAGAAGCATCTGGGAGGCAGAGCTGGGGTGCCAGGGGCATGACCAGCTGAGCCCCGACCTGGGCCCTGGAGGCCGCCGTGCTTGCACCTGCACCAACCGGGAGGAGGACTGACCTCGGGGCTTCTGTCCTTTCCTACTTGTGGGGAATCCCGCCCCACTTGCAGTAAGGGGGTCTCTGCTCCCTGGGGGCTCCTCGGAGGGGCCCACATTCTGTGAGGCCTACTCCAAAGAGATGAAAGGGTGCCCCTGGCTGGGAGAGTGGAGCATGCGAGGGGTCAGAGCCCCAGGGTCCCTCTGCTGCACATGTGGGTAAACAGAGTCCTGGACACAGGAAGAGTGGGGGGGGGGCGCACCATTAACTCTGCACCTGCTACATGCCCGGGTGTCCGCCTCACCTCTCCTGCCCTCTCACACCTCTGAGGTCAGCTCCGGGCAGATGAGGGAGCCCCGGGGCGGGAACCCGGATGGAGCTGAGCTCCAAGGCAGCGGCCTCTAACACCTTGCCTGCCACGATGGCTGGGCATCATCCCCAACCTCCACGAGGCCTTCTGAGCTGAGACCGTGTGTCTTTTATGGACGAGAGGCCAAGGCCCGGCTTCAGGGATGGTCTGCACTGGACTCACACTGGCCCCAGACACCAGCCCTCCTCTCTCCGCCCGGACGCCAGGACACACCTCAGGGGCTTCTTTGGGCTGGGTGAGGGTCAGACATGTTCAGAATGAGGCCTCAGGGGTCCAGGCAGCATGGCCAGCCAGGCCCCGTCAGGTCTCTACAGGGCACGGAACTGGCCCAGGCACTAGGGGCCAAACCTGGCGTGGGGGTCCCTCTGATCCGCAGCGGGCCAGGACACCCACCCTGCCACCGTTGCCTGAGCTGGGCAGGTAAGGGTATCTTTCTGCAGGGAAGAACGTGCACCTGCCTCCTTGGAGGGACCCCCGGGCAGCTGCCAGAGAACAGCCTGCTGTGGGCTGGGTGCCAACCCAGCTCCATCCAGGCAAGTGTGGGCACAGGGGTGGCAGTGTGCCCATGGTGGAGGGGTTTGGGTGTCAGACAGAGCCAGCCTGAGTGCATGGACCTCCACCCTGGGCCTGTTTCCTCGACTGCCCCCTGGGGCCACAAGGTCTCCTCTTCGGGTGCAGTGAAGATGATGTGAGTGGACATGCAGACATCCAGAAATGGTGCCCCGCGGGGTGCCTGGGTGGCTCAGTCGTTAAGCGTCTGCCTTCCGCTCAGGTCGTGATCCCGGGGTACTGGGATCAAGCCCCACATCGGGCTCCCTGCTCAGCGGGGTGCCTGCTTCTCCCTCTCCCACTCCCCCTGCTTGTGTTCCTGCTCTCGCTGTGCCTCTG
Source organism: Mirounga leonina (assembly GCF_011800145.1). Lineage (NCBI taxonomy): Eukaryota > Metazoa > Chordata > Mammalia > Carnivora > Phocidae > Mirounga > Mirounga leonina. The sequence goes on from NW_023270265.1 coordinate 53,205,319, forward strand.
TCAAATAAATAAAGAAAATCTTAAAAAAAAAAAAAAAAAGAAAGAAAGAAACAGTGCCCCCAACTTTCCTGGGAATGCATCTATCTATCGGGGCTCAGAGGTCCCCCCCACCCCGATCCCAGAGGCTGACTCACAGGCAGATGACCCCCTCTCAGGTGCCCTCTGCTGTCCCTCCCCGCAGAGCTGGGTGTGAGACCTCCGGGGCCTCCCACCCACATGTGCCCTCACTGGGACTGCAGGGGTCTGTCCTTCCAGTTTACCCTTTCCAGATCTGTGACCTGGATCTTTCTCAAAGGCCACTGCCATGGAAGCCACCAGAACACCCATGCAGCAAGGACACAAACAGACATGTCTGCGTGTGAGCCTGTGCGTGCATGTGCCTGCTGGAGGGTCAATGAGCCAGTGTGTGTGTGCGTGAATGCATGTGCATGCACGTGTGTGCATGTGTGTGTTAATGCATGTGTGCATCCATGTGTATGGATGCATGTGCATGTGTATGTGTGTGTGTGTGTGTGTGTGAATGACTGGAAGGTTCTCTTCGCTCTCCTGCTTGAAGCTGCAAGAATGGCAGAGCAACCCCCCAGGGGGCTCCTGTCCCTTCAGCAGGACTGCGGGCAGGTCGTGGGAGGCCCTGCGCTTTGGAGGGAGAAGCAGGATCTTCACAAAGAACTGAGTCTGAGCCAGAAGCTCTGCGAGGCTCGCACAAGTCTGGTCCTGAAACAGAGCATGGCCCCCCCTTCACCAGACAAGGGGACCCGGCCAAACACTGACCCCTGGGACTGACCTTCAGACATTGGGTGACTGCCCCTGGCCTGCCTGTCCGCCTGTCCGCCAGCCCGACGGGGCAGGGGAGCTCACATGCCTTCAAAAGGCACATTCTCCGGGAGACCGTCCAGAGGGGAGCAGCCAGGGCCCAGCAGAGTGGATGCGTCACTCAAGGCCCGTGGTGGGAGGGGGCAGGCAGGACCCTGCCTGGTGCTCGTGGTGGGCATGCTCAGCTGGTGGAGGAGGGGATTTGGGAGAGGAGATGGGGGGGCGGTTCTACCTTGCTAGAGGAGGGTGTCAACCTCGCCCCAGGCGTGTCTGGGCTGCTGGGACCCCAGGGACTGTGGTGTCACAGTTGGGGGGGGGATGGTGAGCTGCAGCGGTTGGCAGAAAACCGTGAGCCCAGTGGGGCAGCCATGGGGAGCATGCACCTGGGCGATGCCCTGGAGTGGCCGCCTGGTCCCTGGAAGCAGGTGGGGCTGCCGTTAGAGCCCGGGCTGCCAGCAGGGCTCCAGCCCCCGAGGGAGGCACATAGGACAAGCCAGCCCAGCCCTGCCCACCCCCCCACCCCGCTGCCTGCTGAGCACCCAGCAGCCTGGCCCTGAAGCCACACAGCCACGCAGGGAACGGGGGCCCTCTTCTGGCCACTTTGCAGAAGATGCAGCCACCACCAAGCCTGCGGCCCTTTATGCCCGGTGCCCACGCTGCCCCAGGGGCCGCGAGAACAAAGGGGAGGCTAGAACGCTGGGTTTCACTTGGCCATTTCCAAGCAGCTGGACCTAGGTCAGGAAATGACAAGCCACTCTGGGCCCTGGTTTCCACTTCGGAACCACAAGATCATATTACCCCCTCCTAGGGTGTGCAGAAGGTTCCAGATGTATGAAGCTCCTGCAAATAGCAGAGCCCGCACGTGTCTCTGGGGTGTGTGCATCCCTGCTCTTTCCCTGGGCCCTTTTGGGGACACTTCAGACCTGGCCTAGAGCCCCGCCCCCCACCCCCCAGGCCTGTGGAGGGCAGGCTCAGGCCAGGGCGGGGGGGCGGACCCTCGCTCCCCGGGTGTCTGGCTGTGAAGCAGCGGTGAAGGGTCTCCACGGTGCAGTGCTGCCATCTGCCGACGTTTCTCGGCATCGCGCCCCTAAGTGGTCACAGCCTCGGGCCGGGGTCCCAGGGGTGGAGCGATGCTCCAGGCAGGGCTCACAACAGGTCAGAGGTTCCCAGAGACCAGACACAATCCCTTCTCCCCAAAGTAAGGGCTTTAAAAAACTCATTTACCTGCACAAACACTTGCCGGGGAGGAAAGGAAGTACGGAGAAGGCTGGCCCCTGGCTGGGCTTCTGAGAGAGGGGCCTTCTCTGGGGTCTGGGTGAAGGCCCCAGGAGGGCAGGCCCAGGACGAATGCTGGGGTGCTGGGGTGCTCTTATGGGAAGCCCCTGGGGCAGGGCCCAAGGCCTCCGGACTGCGGCGCCCGTGGGCGGCTGCCCCGGCCGTGCCCCACCCGCCCTGCCGCAGCAGGACGCAGTCTGACTTGCCGGCTAGTCCCGGCCCCACCTGCCGTCACCACCCTTCCGGAGAGTGAGAACCGTGCCCCGTGCGGCAGCTGCAGCCTCGGGAACAGAACAAGGCCTGGAGCATCTTCGGTCAGGGAGGCTGTTCCGTGAGGCTGCGGACAGGAGAGGGCCGCACCAGCGCAGGGAGGGACGGGGCAGCACCGAGGCCAAGACAGAGGAGGACAGCACCGAGGCCTCCGTGCTTGGGTCTCCCTGTGAGGGGACAGGTCATCTCCATAGCAACCACGAAGCTCGCAGCAACGTGCTCCCAGCGCTGGCGGATGTGCGCGAACATCACGCGGAGAGCCACGTCCGCTCAGACGTGAGCCTGCATCAGACCAGTGGCCCGGGCTCTGGAACCCTCCAGTGCAGCTCGGAGTCTGGCTCCTGGGGGCTTCCAGACCTGCTGTCCTGGGATCCACGGATCGCAGAGCATTTCCCTGAGCCCAGAGCCTTCCACAAGTGTCCCCTCAGTGGATCAGCGCCAGCCAGCACTCGGGGCCTTGTTCGCAGGGATGCCTGCCCTAGCCAGCTAGCTTTCCATGTTGCCACAAAGCGCCAGCAGGGCAGCCGACCGGCCCAGGGTGGTGAGGATGTAGGTGGGCTTCATGGCTGGGTCTTTGTGTTTACAGACTGATACCCGCGGAGCAGCCCCTCACGGGGAAGGCCACCGGCAGCCCGCACCCGGCTGAGAGCCAGGGGGTAGAGGTGCAGCTCCCTCAGCGTCCCTCAGGAGGCCCTGCCGCAGACCGCAATGCTGTCTGGTTAGAGATGGTCGCTTTGGGGCCTGGACTGGGGCCTGGCGAGCCACCGATGGCCGGGGTCCCGAGTGAGGCACACTCAGGTGTCGGGTGTGCGGTAGGAAACCACGTCGGTATTTACAGCGCCATGGGGGATCTCAGAGAGGCCCTGCCAGCCCAGGGTGAGTGCCCTGTGGGCCCCTCTATTATTAGAAACTCAACCCCACAAAGACTGGCTCCATCCTCCCAAAGCCCAGTCCAGGGGGACCCTCACCCACAAGGAGCCGTCAAGGTGGCCTCAGTCCTTGGTGCATGGATGGGAATGTGGCTCTAGTCCTGCCATTTCCTGGGAATGGCGCCCTGATGCAGGCAGGTGCTGCTGTGGGTGGGGGAAGAAGGAAAGACAAAAACATACCCCCAAGAGAGAAGCTGCCGCGGCTGTCCTGGGGGGAAGGTCCTCCTGTGACAGTGCAAGTCCCCAGGAGCCAGCTGGGTGAGGGGCGCCCTGGGAGCAGTGGGAGTGAGCCTGAGCATGTGTAGCGCCCCCTTCCCTGGGCTGCTCCAGGGGGTCAGAGAGTGCAACCCCGTCCTGGAGGCAGCCCCATCCCGCAGGACCCACAGCAGTGCCCACCTCTGCCAGCAGAGGGCGCCCCGCATGCGAGAGCGGGTGCCCTGCACACCCAGTGCCCAGCTCCACTGCGTCCCCACTCTCTTCACATGGCCTACAGACGGCCCCAGACCCCACAGCACGAACGTTGCACCAGAGACCCTCCAGCTACAAACCCAGAGCCACCGCAGAAGACTTGAAAGTTTAAAGAACAAAACAAGTGGCCCCCTCACCCCCCAATTAGAGACACCAGACACCCCCCTCCCCTGGGGAGTTCCTCCCAGATGGTCTCCCCGAAGACCAAATGCTGTTTCTCCACATCTTTCACCTTCCTTACCTGTACCCCGATTTCACTAGGGCCCTTGTGGGCGCCCGACCACCGCCAAACTCTCCACAAGGACACTGCGGTGACACCTTGCTGGCCATGTGTGTGAGCTGCCATGTCGCCTTCAGCAGCAGCAGCATCTCCATCACCTTCATCATCACCGTCATCTTCATCACGTTCTTCTTCATCATCTCCATCATCATCTCTCCATCATCTCCATCATCATCTTCATCTCCATCATCTCCATCATCATCATCATCACCATCATCTTCATCATCATCTTCATCATGTTCGCCTTCATCATCATCTCCATCATCATCAGCTCCATCATCTCCATCATCTCCATCATCTCCATCATCATCTCCATCATCATCATCTTCATCTCCATCATCTCCATCATCTTCATCATCATCTTTGTCATGTTCACCTTCATCATCATCTCCATCATCATCATCTCCATTACCATCATCATCTCCATCTTCATCTCTCCATCATCATCATCTCCATTACCATCACCATCATCATCTCCATCATTGTCTCCATCTTCACCACCCTTTCCACCATCTTCATCTTTATCTTCGCCATTTTTGCTCCACTGCATTGAGTCTGGAACCCTAGCTGTACCTCAGTAGGCAGCAGCCCTTTTTAGACAGCACAGGGGGGTTCTCCTCCCTGATTTGGAAATGACTGGGCTCCTAGCTCTGAGCCCAGGAGGGTTTGACCTCAGGGTGGGTGGCATAGGAAGGGGTGCAGTGACAGTTGCTCCCAGCCAGGCTCCCCACATGACCGTGACCTCAGACAGTACCCTCCTTTTTTTTATTCAACATTTTATTTATTTATTTGACAGAAAGAGAGAGATAGTGAGAGAGGAAACACAAGCAGGGGGAGTGGGAGACGAAGAAGCAGGCTTCCACAGAGCAGGGAGCCTGATGCGGGGCTCAATCCCAGGACCCTGGGATCATGACCTGAGCCGAAGGCAGACGCTTAATGACTGAGCCACCCAGCCACCTCTGACAGTTCCTTCCTGTAAGGCCATAGGGCCTCTGAGGGTCTCCCAGGCCAACAATCCATATTTGTGACCAGGATGAGGACCAGGAAGTCCAGGCGCCATGGCCGGATCTCCCAGGGTGAGGGGCACCAGGGGCTGCACCATGGCACCTGTGGGCATCTCACTTGGTGGTCCTTGCTGCTGGAGTTGGAAACACATGGGGACTTACTGTCTATATGACAGCCTCGGGCTGAGTGTGGACGTGCAGTGACCATAGGTGCTTTTGTTTGTGGTCTTGTGTATGCACACATGCATGCGTGCTCTTCTCTCAAGCAGGACTCTGGCCTCCCAGAAGGAGGGTTTATGAATTTCTTGTGGCCACTGTAACAAAAGACCACAGCTTGGTGGCTTAAAAAGATACAAATTTACCATCTCACAGTTCTGGAGGTCAGAAGTCTGAAATGGACCATGCCCAGGTGTGGGCAGGGGGTTTCCCACGAAGTCTTTGGGGAAGAATCTGTGTCCTGGCCTTTTCCAGCTTCCCGAGGCACCTGCTTTCCTTGGCGCGTGGCCCCTCCCTCCATCTTCAAGCCAGTAGATGTCTCTCTCTGCCCTCGGGACTCTCCTGCCCCCTGCCGCCCCCTGCAAGGACCCTCGAGATTACACTGGGTCTGCCTGGTTCATCACGGATGCCCTCCCTGTCTGAACATGGGCTGTTTATCAGGCTTCATCCCACTGGCAACCTGAATCCCTGTGGCCGGGCAAATTCATAGGTCCTGGGGGCAGGACGTGGACATCTTGGGGGTTTTTATTTCCCCACCATCCTCTTCCCAAGCAGCAGGGCCTCGTGTCCCGAGTTGAGGTGGGTGCCCCATGCAGCACTCGGGGCACTCAGCACCTGCCAGGGGCAGCTGGGCAGCCGGGACCCAGGTGCCCAGAGCACAGGCTCGGGGCCACACCTGCTTGTCAGGTGAGGATAACGCTCTCCGTGGGGTGTGGTGGGCTCATTCAGCCCCCGCTCCTCTCTCATTGCCCACGGCAGAGTTAGGGCATCTGTAGGCCTCTCTTCTCGCCAGGCCCCCTCCCCGCAAAGGGGCAGCACTTCCTGGAGAAGTGAGGGCTGCACAAAATGGACAAGGGACAGGGCGCCACATCATAGAAGGCCTGGCTCAGTGGTATTGTCCCCAATTCAAACTGTTCAGCAGATACCCCATGAGGGACAGTGAGGAACAGCTCCTGTTTGCTTTGTGGTTCAGGAAACCCATCACGACTAAGCTCTGCCCAACGATGGGCCGTCCACGATGCTGTCCACATCTGTCTGGCAGCCTCAGGGGGAGTGGGACGCAGGGTGACAGCTGTCTACGAGGGCCTGTGGCAGGACCCAAGAGGGGACATCTTGGGGGTCTGTCCTGGGCCTGACCCGGCCTTGCTGGGGAGGGGAGGGCAGAGGAGAGCAAGCACCATCATCCACCCCTCCCCCCGCCGCCCTTGACTTGGGGGGGCAGCCGCAGGCCAGGTGGTCATCAGCTGACCATCACACTGTCTGGGCAGGCTTCCCTTTCCCCAAGGTCAGTGTAGGACCCTCCTGCCTTCCTCTTCAGCCTGAACCTGACCAGAGTTAGGACTCCATTAAGTCCCAGAGGCCTGGGCCCGACTGGGTACAGAGACCTGGGGGTCTGCCCAGGAGTGGACTCTGCCCTCAACCTGCCAGGCCTGCCTGTCCCTCTCCTGTCCTGAGACCCAGCCCATGCTCTCCAGCTCAGGCCTCACCTCCTCCCTGGAGCCCTCCCAGCCTCTCCCTCCCCTTCCCAATTGGGCCCCCAGGCCTCTCTCCCCACCTGCTCTGGGGTCCTTCTGCTCCCAGGGCTATGAACTGTTCTGCTCCGTGTCCCCAGCACTACCTTGGCTACCCACGTGGAGATGCTCAGAACACTAGTGCATGGCTGAGGGGATGAATGAATGAGCGAATGAATGAATGAACGAACAGGTATCATGTGCCTGGGTAGGACCTCCCTGGCTGCTGGGCCCTGCCCTGGCATTGCAGATGGGCACTCGGGGCCCAGAGAGGATGTCGCGCTGCAGGGGATGGGCCTGGGGAGAGGGGTTGCCTGCCCACGGGGAGCGTCTCCAGGCTGGCGGCCACCTTTGTTTGGAGACTTCTTAGAATCACTGTCTCTTGCTGTTGAAGGGAGGCTGTATGTGTCCCGGCCTCCCTGGTGGGGGTCCAGGGAGCAGAGACCTGGGGTCCTCCTGGGAATGTCACTGCGATGCATTAATCTGCACAACCCAGAGCGGGAGGGCCCGCCAGCCTCCTCGAGGCACCTGTGGGTTCCCTGGCACAGGGCGTGCCTCTGGGGGGCCCAGCCTGCCTGCCCCAACACCAGATCCCTGCAGCCAGCCTCCTCTGACTGCGGGGAAATCAGGTTACCTGCAGCGTCTCCTCGCAGGAGAAGGAGGAGCCTCTGAAACCAGGACAGATGGCGGTGCCTCCCTGGGGGGGAGCGGACTCATTAGTCATTTCTAAATTAGACAGAGGGGTGGGGGGACTTGATGGGGTCCTGGGAATCCACGGAGCCCCATTCCAGCCCACCCAGGAGGCCTGCTGCTGCCTCTGAGGCTCAGCCACCTTGGAAATTGATGGTGGGCAGCGTGGGGACAAATCCGATGGGGGAGGCAGGGCGAGCCTGCAGGCAAGGAAGACAGGGCTGCGGAGATGGAGGGCTGGGCTAGAGAGGCTGCCCCCGGGCCCGGCTCCCCAGCGACACAGCCTAGCGCCCTGACAAGACTCTCCATCCAGCAGCAAGGCGAAGGGAGCCCACAGATCCGCCCCAACCACGGTGGCCATCAGGATCCATGGGCAAAGCCCAGACCTTCATCTGGAAGCATGTTCACCGGAAGGAAGCCAGCAGGAAGCCGAATGTGTCCACAGGCCTCTCCCAGGCCCCTCCAGGAACAGTGGCTCAGGAAGCCGCGGCCAATGGGCGGTCCTTGCTCATGGCATGAAAATGGGGCAAGATGGCATTCCTTGACTCCTCCAGAGCCAGAGCGTGGACCCGCACTGCTGGGGACCCCAAGGCCCGTTCACCATCTCCGGCTTCCTCAGTAGACCTTGGCAGCTTCTAGAAATGTCTGGGAGAGGAGAGCCTGCCTGGGCTGCTGGCGTGGGATGGGCATCAGGCTGATCCAAGGCTGCCCCTAGCATGCCCCAGCTGGGACCCAGGGGGCGGGGGAACAGCACCTCCAGCCTCCATTCCATGGCTTGGGCCTGTTCCAGGCCTCCTCTTAAAGGGTCCAGGCTGAACTGCAGCTGGACCTGGCCGGGGCTGGACAAGGCCAGAGCCAGCAGGGCGCCTGAGAGCTCACGGGGACACTTAGACTTGGGGGGCCAGCCCCAGCACAGGCGGTAGAGGGCTGAGTCTGGGGTCCAGGGCCAGGGACAAGGCCTGGGATGTGGAATGAGGGAGGGGGTCATGCGTTCCGGCTGCAGACACGGAGCATTCAGGACTGGGATGGGCTTTGGGATTGTGAGGTCATGGCAACAGGCATCAGGGTGAGCGTCTGGGGGCAGGATAGTCCCTGAGAATCGCCTCCCTGAGTCTGCTGGAGACAAAGCCTGGTGTCTGGGCCCCAGCTCTTCATTCACAGACTTGGCAGAGGCCTTGCCCCTTGGGCCTTGGCATCCTTGCTTATAAACAGGCCCCAAGAAGGACGCTTGCGGCCCCGTGCAACATGAGGCTGATATGTCCGCCAACGATGCCCAGGGGCTAGCACCAAGGTGCAGGCAGACATCCATTCTCGGGCCACCCTTTCCTGTGCCCCCAAGACCACCTTCCCAATCCCCTCATTTGTCTGCTCTGGGCCTCTCTCCTCCGATGGACTTTGTGCTCCCTGGGGCGGGGGGTCGTCCTCAGCGCCCTGCACAGCCCAGACACAAGGCAGGCGGTCAGTGGGAAGCTACGGAGATGACCAGCAGTCAGGGAGCAGGCTGCAGGCCTGGAAGGAAAAGGGCCATCTCCACATCTGCAGACCCAGCCGTCTCCCCGAGAAGCAAGTGGGGGCGTGGGGCTGGGGCTGGGGAAAGGGGATGGGGTCCCAGCAGAGGGTCACCAGCCCCCCAGCCGCCATCTCACACTGCATGTCTAGGGACATCTATGGTGCCCAGACCGCAAATCGGGGATGGAGACCAAGAGGGCCGGGTCCCGTGCCAAGGTCACCCTGCCTTCAACAGCAGGCTGGACTCCAGCCAGGAGGTCTTAACCCCAGGTCCCCGAGCCCCCCTGTAGCCCGAGCTCCCTGTGCCCCCACAGTCCCGGCAGGCTTTGCAGCAGACCCCCGGTGGGCGGCCAGCACTCGGCAGGGCGCCTGCAGCCGCCAGCAGGCTAAGCAGGAGCCCTGCCCACACGCTCTGGAAGGGCCACGGGCTGCCTTCTGCCAGAGCCTCATGTTTTCTGGCCGCCACAAACACCGGCTTGCTGTGGCCAAGCCTGGCCTTGGCCTCGGCCTCTAGAGGGGCCAAGCCCGAGGGGAGGCCTTCCCCAGGAATCCTCCAAGCGGTCTGCCCTGCCGTGGCTGTGCGGGCCTGGCCAGTCAGGCACACTGGGAAACAGGCCCCGAGGGGGGGTCACCTGTCCTGCTGGTCAAGCTGACCCCAGACAAGCCCACTCCTGTCCTGGGCCTGCAGTTTGTGGGGACGCCACCCCCGAGAGCAGGAGGAACGGGTGGGCTGGGGGGTGTGGCCGATGGTGGGCGAGGTGTACCCCCCCCACCCCCATCCTTCCCCAGGCCTCCCGGGGGCAGGATGGCGGCCTTCCTTCTCTGAGCAGCGCTGCTGGCCCGAAGGTGGGAGAGGCAGGGCCAGGCTGGGCTCCCAACAAGCCCATCTGGTTTTCTTCTCTGGCTGGACTCCAGGGAGCCAGGCCTGTCCCAACCGAAGCCGGAAGCTTCCAGGACTCCCCGCAGGCCAAGCCAGGCCCCACCACCGGCCCCCGCGGGAGGAGGAGCCGAGCCCTCGGCTGGGAGTGCGGGGCACGTGCCTGACCCCTGACATGGTGCCAGGCCGTTGTAGGAACAGGGCAGGCCGTGGCCCCGGCAGACTCGCCCACGCGAGCCGCCCACAGACGGGGCTGGGTCAGGGGCCACCCGGCGGGGGCAGAGGTCACGGTTTGTGCTGGGCTTGCTGGTCGCCTGGCCCTGCCCCCACGTGGAGCTGCCACACTCCTGCTCCGTGGGCCTGACTCGCATGCTCACCAGCACCTGCCCGGGGCCTGCGTCTGGAGGTCCCCCTTGGGCTCCGTGCAGGACTGCACCAAGACCCTTGGAGGCCCCTAGCACCCAAGGATCAGGGTGCCCCCCACCCCCCCACCACTGCGTAATTCAAAATAAAAACAGCGCTAAGCTGTAAAGTACGGGGAAGGAGGTCAAGGTTCTGCTCTTTCCCATAGAGACAACTTGGATGCCGTTTTGGAAATAGCAAATACCAAATCCTTTCTAAAAATGTCATTGGTGGCCTGGCCCAGCTGTGGGCAACCCCCAAGGCCCGCCCTTCACCTGCTCCTGGCTGCCTGCCGCCTTAATCCGCCCGAAGAAAAGCCGAAAAGCCGGCTGCCGTGAGCGTCAGCGGCATGCGCTTCCCTCCGGGGAGCTGCCCAGGTCCGGTGGCTCCGGGGGCTCAGCCTCCTCCAGGAGCGCAGACACAGCCCCGCAGTTCCCACCCCATCCTGGCTCGAGACCCAGGAGGAAGACGCTTTCCTTGGGTGTCCTGCTCGGGCTCGCCTGAGCCTGGGCCACCTGCCCACCCTGCGCCAGGAAGGCCGAGGGCCAGGCCCACTTGGAGCGGGCCCTGGGAAAGAGGGCCACCGCCCCCGCTGGGAGGGAGGCTGCCGGGCCAGCAGGAGTGGCACTCGATTGCCATCCGCCTCTAGGTCGCATGTCCCCCCACCAGCCTGTCTAGAGGCGGATGGCAGGCTCCGCCGTGCGCCCCTCCTGCCTGGCGAGTCCCTGGTCCTCGGAGGGGAGCGCACCTGCACAGGTGGGGACGGGCCCTGGGCAGCTCCTGGCTTTGTCTGACCAGCCCTCTTGTTGCACTTGAGGACACTGAGGTCCGGGGAGGTCAGCCCTGCCTGAGGACGCAGGGCCACAGTGAAAATCCAGCATATGGACGGAATGAAAGACCCTCCGCATCCGGCCGCCACTGGCTAAGGTCCTGTGGTGTCTATTGCTGAGCTGGGGGCTACCTGCAGGCAGGGACTGGGCAGGGCACCCAGCAGGTGACACCCTGGGTGACAAGTGGAGAGGGAGGCCAGGAGATCCAGACCATGGGCAGTCACCACAGTGCCCTGCACTGGCCACTTGCTAATGAAGGAACCATCCAGAAGAAGGAGGGCTGGCCCAGAGGGCAGGAGGGTCTGTGGGCTCCCTGCTCCCAGGGTTTGTACCCAGACGGTGTTCCGCAGGAGGTGGGCTTTCAGTGGGGGGGGCCCAGCATGCCCCCCGACCCTGCCAGCACCCTGCCAGCCGGAGTTTGGAGGAGAATGGTGCAACTGTGGAGGGAGAGACCCCGGCCTCGGTCCCTCCCCTCAGACCTGCTCCTGTCACCGTGGCCCAGATTCTGCTTCTGGAAATACACTCTCAATTAAATCGAAAAGCCCAGAGAGAAAACGGGGGGTTACACAACACCTCGTTACCTGCAGCTCCCAGCGGCCCGGGGGACACGGCTGGTCCCGGCCTCCCAGGTGAGGATGGGCTCCCTCCCAGCTGGAAGGCACGAGGATGGGCAGGGAGGGGATGGGGTGTCCTGGGCCCGGCCCGCTCTGTCCTGGGAGGGTGACCTGGGGCAGCCTGCGGGCCCCTGGTCTTCAGAGGGGTATTGCCCCCTCCCAGGGCTGGTGAAGCGACTGCGGGCACAGGTGACTTGCCTGCAGCCCGCTCTGGTTTGCAGGTGGCTCCCGCCGAGGGAGGAAGAGGCCAGAGGGGCGGCCCGGCTGAGGATTGGAGCTCCAGGCTCCAAAGGGGCCACAGGGGCAGCAGCGGCGCCGGTTCCGTCCTGGCCCCGGAGGGAGGGCTCCCTGGGCCTGCTGACCCCCACACTGCCCTGCCCAGTGGCTCCCCCGACGGCGGGGCAAGGGCTGGGTGTGCCTGGGGCAGGCAGCGCGGTCACCAAGCCGCGTCGCAGCCCAGAAACTCTGGCCGAGCTGAGTACTGGCCGCATGCTCTGGCAAGGGACACTGCTGGCCCGGGAGGTGTTTATGGCCGCTTGGCCGGGAGGAGCCCCGCCAGGTCCAGCTCTGCGGCTCCAGCCCCCCTTCGCTGGGTGTCTGCTCCGTAAACGCTCTGTGGACTGCCCTGGGTTTGCCTTCTCTTCCACAGCACGTGCTGCCTGCCTCAACCCTGGAAGCGAGTATCAGGACTGCAGAATTCCGTCAAACCACAGAAAGCCAGGGTGCCCCACGTTCAGGGCCAGAGGGAACCCTGGGGACCCTGTAGCTGCCTCCCTGTATCCTGGCCCCGGGACTGCTCCTGGCCAGGTCGGTGCCTGCCCCGGTCAGACCGAGTCCCCGGCACCATGGTGCTCACGCCCTGGCACGAAAGCCCACAGCAAAGTGGGATCCCTGTAGCCCCAGATGCTGGTGGAGAGAGGGCTGGGGGCAGATGGGGGGGAGGTGGGGGAGGGGGCGTGAGCAGGGGCAGTGAGGGCAGGGCGTCTGCGGGGTGGGGGTGAGCCCTGCTGGCCTGGTTCCCTTCCCATGAGGGCAGGGGGGTGGGGGGGCTCTTTGTCTCCAAAAGAAACTGCTTTTTTGTTTAGGAAAACATATTAATGGGCCCTTCAGGTCTGAAGGGAAAATCCCAAGGCAGAGGCTGGGCCCAGAATCAGAACCGGTGTGGGGGGGTCCCCTTGCAGGAAGTGCCCCCCACCCACCCCGGAGAGCCTGTGGGGGCAGATGTGCCCGGGACCAGGATTGGGCGGTTTGGTGCGGAATAAGCTTACCTGGTTTTTGTCTAATTTCTCTGGTGCCCAGAGGCTCTAGGCATGTTCACTGTAGACACTTGATCTATTTTATTGAAACCCTTGGGTCCTAGTCTTTCCCATTTTCCACTTTTTGTTAGTTTTGGAGCTTTTCTTCTATTGCAAATGTTTTTTCCTGTTTGTCACTTGGCTTGTAATTTATTGAAGACATGCACATAGAGAAACGTGGAGTGGTACGCACTGAAAGTTAGCCATATTTTCCTTTGATGACTCTTCTTTAGGTTTATGCTTAGAAAGTTCTTCTTAAAATTGGCACAATGCTTACATATCTTTTATTTACAGGATGATTATTTTTCCTCCTTTTTTCATACTTCTCTAATCTGGAATTAATTTATATGGATGCTTGGCCGGGGATATAACTTGATTTTCTTCTCCAAATAATTAACCAGTTATCCCAGGGATGTTGGTTCGATACTCGGAATGTAACAGTCGACCCGCGTTCCTGGTCTCGTACTAGGGCTACTCGGCTGTGGGCAGGGTTAGAGCAAATCCAGGAGCCTGTAGCTGTGACCGTCTGGGCCCAAGGGAGCCCACGGGGAGCTGTCTGCAGAGAGGCCACTGCAGGGCTGCACCCCCGGTCAGAGATGGTCAGAGACCCAGCATGCCCCCGGCCGCTGGTGGGAGACAGCTCCCCAGCCTCCTTCTCCTCCCACCTCTCTCACCTCCTGCCCCTCTCCCCTCTGCCAGACCTCATCCGAAGGTGGAGAGCTCAGAGCAGGCGGGGCGGTCAGACACTACCCAGCTTGACAGGATGACGTCAAACTCTAACAATTTAAAGCAACGAGATGCGAAGGTGGTAGAACACTGTCCCCGAAATTCTGAGCCAGAATTCTTTACCCAGCGAGATGATCAGGTGAGTGGGAGGGCCGTGGAGGTGTGCGTGCCTCTTTTCTCCAGAACCCCTGAGGAGAGGACACCAGGTCCAGGAGACTGACCTGCTGTGGGGCCTCGGAGCATAACTGGGCCAGAAGACTCAGCAAGCCACGCAAATGGAGCCCCCACATCCAGGTAGGAGGTCGTGGGTCACAGCAGACCCACGCTTCTGCAGCAAGCAGAAAACGCCAGAGAAAGCACAAAACTCAAGGCGTTGAAGGCGGGGGTGTACCCCAGAGACATTTCCTCACCTGGGTTCTGGCTGAGCATCGTTTGGGCCCAGACGAGAGGCCACTGCTGAGAGAGAGAAACCTGGGAAACATGCAGTCTTGCTTGGAGTAAAGGCCAGACTGGACCCTGGAGGGGCTTCAAACACACCAAGAGGGGTTGCTGAGTTCGGTGGCCACAGGGGAGGCTGGGAGCCAGGCTGAGCAGTTCTGAGAGGCACAGGCCATCCCATCCCTCAGGCAGGGAGCCCTGCAAGCACGCCCCAGCCTCTCAGCACATTCACTAGATGGGAGCCAGGAATCAGGAGGCTGGAGAGTTGGCTGGAACCTCAGAAAGGCAGTCAGGCCCCTCATAGCCTCAGGCCAGTGAGACATGCAGCCCTGCCTGGGATGGGGTCTCCCTCACGCTGTGAGTCAGCCCAGCCAGCTTCAGCCCTGACCGCCAGACACCTACAAGATAAGACTGGTGGAAGATAGTCTTCCCTGGACCTCACTCGTTCTTTTATACACAATGTGAAGCCTACAGTGAACACTTATCAAACATGGAAGAGGCAAGAAAATATGACCCATAATTAAGTGGAGAAATAGACAATGGAAGTAGACCCAAAGATGATGTGGACATCAGAGTTAGAAGGCAAGGACTTCAAAATAACTACAACGAATACATTATAGAAAATTGACGAAAAGATGGAAAATTTCACCAGAGAATTGAAATCTTTTTTTAAAAAAAACTGTAATTTAAACTATAAGGGGTGCTTGGGTGGCTCAGTCAGTTAAGTGCCCGACTCTTGATGTCAATTCAGGTCTTGATCTCAGGGTTTGTGAGTTCGAGCTCCACGTTGGGCTCCACGTTGGGTGTGAAGCCTACTTAAAAAAATTATGAAAAGATGAAATGGATATTCTTTAACCATATATTCAATATGTGAAATTAATAACTCAATCAATGCCCTTAGCAGCAGAACACAGGATTGAGGAACCAGATACCAGGTTAATGGAAAATACCCAAATTGAAGCACAGAGAGTAAAAACAGATAGGTAAAAAACAAAACAGAGAAACATGTAAGACATATGGAGCATGCTCAAAAGTACTAATGTACTAATAATTAGAGTTCCAGAAAGAGAGGAGAGAAATGGGGCAGAAGCAGTGTGCAAAGAGATAATGGCTAGAATTTTCCAGAACAAGTGAAAAACATCAGCTCATGGATTCAAGAAGCTTTGCAAACCTTAGGCAGAAAAATCAAGCTAATGAATAATAAGGCCATTATTAACTCTGAGAAAATATAAAGTTACCCAACAAAGGAAATATAATAAAATTATATTTCATAGCTCAGATCAGAATGACATTTACCTAATATAATAACACATACACTAATTTTGATTTAATAAAAATTGTGATATAGCCCATAAATAATGGAGGGGGGGTAGAAATTCATGGGTCTTTATAATGGTGGAGGCAATGTAAGAGAATTTCAAACTTCCAAACTAGGAAGCCAGCAGATAATATCTAAAACTGATAAAAAAAAAAAAATCAAGCAATGATAGGAGAAATGTATTATTTAGAAATGTATGAGGTATGAAGAAATTTTTTAAAAGAGCTGAAAGTATTGGCCTCTGGGGAGCAGAAAATTTCTAGAAGTGAGAGGAATTAAGGGACTAAAGCATTAGATATGTAGATATAATTAAATTATTATTTAATAACTAGATATTAAATCTAATATTTAATATAATAAATAGATTTATTTATCTATAAATAATCTAACAATTTAAAGTAATGAGATGCAAAGGTGGTAGAACACTGCCACCGAAATTCTGAGCCAGAATTCTTTACCCAGTGAGATAATCCGGTGAGTGGGAGGGCCGTGGAGGTGTGCTGTAGATATAATTAAATTATTGATATAGCTTAGGTTTTATAATTTTAGCTGATCATTGTCTTCAAGGGATAAATCCCAAGCACTCAATGTATTATTAATTTAAAATAATGACTGCATTTAACTTGCTATAAATGTTTTTGGAATTCTTAGGTCTGTGTTCATAATTGAGACTGTACCATAATTTTTCTTTCTTTTCTTTTCTTTATTTTATTTTTTTAGAGAGTGAGGTAAGGGGAAGGGGCAGTGGGAGAGGGAGAGAGAGAATCTTAAGCAGGCTCCGTGCCCAGCATGGAGCCCGACGCAGGGCCCAGTCTCACAACTCTGAGATCATGACCTGAGACAAAATCAAGAGTCAGACACTTAACCACCTGAGCCACCCAGACACCCCACCATTGTTTTTCTTTTAATGCTATCTTTGTTAAACTTCAGTATCAGGGTTAAACTAGATTCATAAAATTAATTGGGAAGAGTTTCTTTCTTTCTTTCTTTCTTTTTTTAAAGTGGGCTCCATGCCCAACATGGGGCTTGAACTCATGATCCTGAGATCAAGAGTCACACACTCTACCAACTGAGCCAGCCAGGCACCCCTGAGAAAATATTTATATATATATTTTTATCATTTTTCAATTTATATGGAATTGGAAAAATCTGTTGCTTAAAATTTTGAAATATCCACCCATAAAATTGTATCAATCTGCCACCACTTATGGGAAAAATCCTTTTGCAAACTTTCAAATTCATTCCATGGTTGTTCACCTATTAAACTCTTCAAATTTCCTCTGAAGGCAATTTTGGAAAAGCCCATTCTTTTTTTTAGAAAATCACCCCTTTCTTTTAGAGGTACAAATTTATTTTAACATTGTATATTTTTCACTTATAATTTTTATGTTATGTGATTTTTTTGAGAATTGTTTTTGATACTTAATTCTGCTTTGTAACAAAACACAATTATTTAGACTCATTTGACATGTAATTGATTTTTTTTAATTTTAATTTTTTTTTTTAAGATTTCATTTATTTATTTGACAGAGAGAGATAGCGAGAGCAGGAACACAAGCAGGCGGAGTGGGAGAGGGAGAAGCAGGCTCCCCGCAGAACCGGGAACCCAATGCGGGGCTCCATCCCAGGACCCTGGGATCATGATCTGAGCTGAAGGCAGACGACTGAGCCACCCAGGTGCCCCAACATGTAATTAATTTTAAAACTCACCAAAATATCTTTAAATTTCAAGATGTCCCTCATCACTGTGTCCTTCGTCTGGCACCCCCCTCAGGAGCCAGCGTTGGGAAGCAGGAATGCACACTCTTCCCCATTTCTAATGCAGATTCCATTCCTCAGGTTTACTTCCAGTTTCTCTGTGTTCTTTCCATCCAGCCATCTTTTTATTTCCATATGATATTTAGGCAGCAGCTCGCCTTTAAAAATCTTATCTTATTCCACTAAGACCTCTTATTTGTCCTCTTATTTCTTCAGCGTGTTGATTCTTGATCTTTAATGAAAGCTCAAAGCAGATACTTTGAAATATATACTTCTCTGTTAGAAAATCTTTTGTAAAATATGATTTTTATTTTCATCTTGGTTGTTATATTCTGTGCTTTATTTTTTAAATTTTTTTCTTTTTTTTAGGTTTTATTTATTTATATGACAGAAAGAGAGATCGAGGGAGCATAAGCAGGGGGTGCGTGAGAGGGAGAAGCAGGCTCCCTGCTGAGTAGAGAGCCAGACGCGGGACTCGATCCCAGGACCCTGGGATCATGACCTGAGCCAAAGGCAGACGTTTAGCCGACTGAGCCACCCAGGCGCCCCATGTCCTCTACTTTTGGAATGAAGGGTTTTTTTTACAGGTCCCAAGTGGGTTTTATTTGGGGGCGTGTGCATGCGTGTGTGTGTGCGTGTGTGCTCACACGTGGAAGGGTTGTGTGTGTGCATGCACATTTGTGTGTTTGTGTGCGTGCGCAGGTGTGTTTCCTGCTTGTCGTCCTGGGTGGAATGAGGCCTCGCAGACCTGGGGAGTGAAGACATCTGCGAGCAGAAGCTTCTTGGCTCCCCTCATGCCCGTTTGCTTTCTGACGTAGCTGAAGGGGGTTGCGGCACCCAGCCCCGGCCGCCCCTGACGTGTGCGGGCCCTCGGCCCCTGATGACCCAATACTGCTCTCTCCCCTGCAGAGAGCGACTGAGAGCCACCGCTCGGGGATGACCTGGCTCTCGCTACTCTGGTTACAGCCCCAGGGTGTGGGTGTGAAGAACTCCCCTTCACGTCTGTCTCCAGCTGGGCTGTGTCCCAGGAACCCAAGTCCCAGAGTGGACGCAGGCCGGGTAGGGCCCCTCGGGGCTCCCCCTCAGGTGTGCCCGGGGTGTCCTCTGGCCGAGGGTTGACCTTCTGGAGGGAGCATGTCTCTGGCTTCTGCTCGTGCTCTTTAGCTTCCTGGGAGCTCCTGCTGGCGATCGATACGGCATTTACCGCTGCAGGCAAGGAGGGCTCACGTCTCAGGCCCTGTGGCATTTTGGTAGCTCGGTATTAATCAGCAGCAACCTTTGCGTCCGTCAGCCACCTGGCTTGCCCGTGTGTTCCAAACGCCAGGGCCTGACACTCGTCAGAACAGCCTGCAGGTCCTCATCGACCAGGACGGGCTCGGGGACTGCTGCCTGACCCCTCCCATCACCCAGACAGGCCCCACCGCCCACTCCTGTCCAGCTTGGGGCACTGCCCGTGAGGAGCCTGGGAACCCTCATGCAGGCAGCCGGCCCTCCCTTGTCCCTCTGTCCTTGTTCAATGTCCCTGTGTCCACTAGACCCCCCCTTCTGAGGCCTGGGCCCTCCCTGTCCCACCTGACTTCTGCCCTGAAGTCTGACCCCACCTCAGCCCTCCACCCGCCTCCTGTTTACACACGCGCCTGATTATGCAGTCCCCGTGCCCCTTGCCCTAAGCCCACTCCTGGGGTCATGGGCCTCAGGCCTCACCTGCCCCAGAAAGCCTTCCCCAGAAAGACCGGGCACCCCCGCCCGCTCACCCGCTTCCCCAGCACAGGGGCCAGTCAGTGGAGCTGCTGGGAGCTGATGGACGCCCACGTGGGGTCCTGTGTTCTGTGACCGTCTGCTGGTGTGGACTGCTCCCTCAGAGACGACTGGGAGGCCCCTGTCCCTTCCAGGGCCCCAGTCCTCTGAGGGGTCAGGAGAAAGACCATCAGCCTGGAAAGAAGTCAGAGCCACCTGCTGCCTCGAGAGCCTCCTGACAGAGACCATCACAGGGTGTATGACACCATGTGGACACCTGGCTGCTGAGCAGGGATGGGAGGACGGCTGTGTGGCCAAGGGCCACGTCCGGTCCTCACCATGTGCCTGCTCCCGAGTCCCGGGCCCCCAGGACGGAGCTGTCACCCCTCGTGAGACATGCAGTTCGGGGTCCAGGTGGATGCACAGAAGCGTCTGCTCACAGGGCTTCCCCAGCACACGGGACTTGCTACAATGGCCACTGGCCCACAGATGCTGGCCACCAACTGTGGGGACCGGACAGTGCATCCTTGCCCTCATTCATCCATCCCCTCATCCACTCATTCATTCATCCCCTCATCC
>NW_023270265.1:53224867-53228561 GCF_011800145.1 Mirounga leonina
ATGAATGAGTGAATGAACAAGAGCAGAAGACCTGTGCCTGGACATGCCTTCACAGGGCTTTACTTCTTCTGTCTGTGAACTGAGACTCAAAGCTCCACACTCCAGTCCCCACTACGTTGCTGACTTGCACTTTGAACCCTCTGCTGGCCAGTAAGAAGGAGAGTGTGACCCTGGCAGGAGGACGGACGTATCGGAGCCCACCCGAGTCCTTTCCTGAGCCCCATCATAACCCCCTTTGGGGGCCCACATGTCCACTGGCCCCAAGCCTGGAAGGGGCCTCGTGCTTCGACGCTGCAGCAAGGCCCGTGGACAAAGAGGGGCTCTTCAGGGCAGATTCCATCCCAGGCCTCCTCCCCCGCGAGGACCCTGGCAGGGCCGCCGGATCCCTGGGGTCACGGAGTGTCTCCTCGCGCTCCTCAGAGACGCTGGAGAACCATGTGCTGTAGCATCACGTGTCTGAGAAACATCATCCTGGGAGCCCGCCAGCAAGCCCAGAAGGTTCTGGAAACCCCATTTGGAACATAGCAAGGAATTACTCCAGATGCTTCGTTTAGGAAACAGCTCTGTCTACAAGGTCAGGGCATGAGGCCGGGACAGGCCCAGCTTTGGGGTGGTGGCCAGGTACCCGGACATGGCGGGCCGACACTGGCGCGTCTGACCTGTGTCCTATGGGAAAAAGCCTGAGAGTCCCACCCACCCAGACCCCACCAGCAGCCACGAGCGGCAGCCTGGCCCCCACACGCCTCCAGGAGCCCCACCAAGGCCCTTGAGGACAAGGACTGCAGCTTGTGGGCCAGAGAGTCCCAGGGCCTGGCCTGGGTCAAGAGGGTACCATGGAGCCTTAACAGAAGAAAAGAAGGAAGGTTAAGAAAGCAAGTGTCCCACTTAGAAAAAGAGCAAGAGGCTAAAACCAATAAAAATAAGAGAAAGACGACACAGATTTGAGCAGAAATATATATAGTAGAATTTCTGGATGAAAATATCTGATAATTATTTTTGTGATCTTGTCGTAAGAGAGGACTTAAGCAAGACATAAAAAGATTAACCAAAAAAGAAAATATTGCATAAAGTGACTACATGAGAATTTAAAACTTACACTCGTTAAAAGCACCATGTGGAAATGCAGGACACTCACCGGGGAAGACGTTTGTTTGCGATAGAATCGACAGGACACTGTTGATGGCATGCAACACAATGATTCGGTAAGTGTATATGTTGCACGATTATCACCACAACGAGTTTAATTAATATCTGTCACCTCCCGGAGTTAC
This sequence comes from Mirounga leonina, assembly GCF_011800145.1. Classification (NCBI taxonomy): domain Eukaryota; kingdom Metazoa; phylum Chordata; class Mammalia; order Carnivora; family Phocidae; genus Mirounga; species Mirounga leonina. Next base: position 53,226,139 of record NW_023270265.1, read on the forward strand.
AAATCTGTTTCCTTGTCAAATATACAGAACGGTATTCTTAGCGATAAAGGTGTTTATAACATACACAAATTCCAAACGACCACTACCCGGTGTTTTGTAAGTACATTATTTATTTATTTATTTATTTATTTATTTGTTTGTTTGTTTGTTTATTTGAGAGAGAGAATGAGAGAGAGCACAGGAGAGAGGGGAGGGTCAGAGGGAGAAGCAGACTCCCCGCCGAGCAGGGAGCCCGATGCGGGACTCGATCCCGGGACTCCAGGATCATGACCTGAGCCGAAGGCAGCCGCCCAACCAACTGAGCCACCCAGGCGCCCTGTAAGTACATTATTTATGAAAGTGTAAGAAAAACCCAAACAGCCCAAGAAAAAGTGAGGGAAGACGGTGAACAGCTAAGGCGCAGAGGGGGACGCGGTGAGCGGGACCGCAGGGAAGCCCCTCCTTCATCTCGTGGGACACGTGAATTCGAGACCCAGTCAGCTGGACGGAATCAGCAAGCCTGACAAGACCTCGTGGCCGCCGCGTTCCATGCCACAGCTGCAGGACACAGCCACGGCCTGGCTGGAAAGCAACGTGGGCTTTCCTGCAAAGTCGAAATTCACAGAGCCCAGCAGATTGACTCCAGGACACACTGCACCTCCCCAGACCAGGCCCCACCGCTCTGAACGCAGCAGCTCATTAGCCCCCCAGAGCAGCCATCCTCCAGGCCGAGGGAGAAGCCAGCCTTGCAGCCGTCCAGGAGAGGTAAGGGAAGGGGCTGAGGCTTGGTCCCCTCCAGGGGCCACTCGTCTCACCTGGCCTCCAGGTTCTGGGGGAGGGGCTGCAGGGAAGGAACTCATCAGGGCAGGGTGAGCTGCAGGGTCTCCCACTCCGTCTCCCTTGGCAGGCATGAGCCATCGCGGAAGGGTGCAGTGAGGACCTGAGTGGGTGCGGGGGAGCCCCAGGACGGGGCCCTGGAGGGGCCGTGGGGGCCTCTTTTCCCAGGGACGCACTATTTCCTGCCAGGAGCCCTGGCCTGGCCTCAGCCCTGCTGAGTGATATCCAGCATCACGAGTCCCTCCCCAAGGCTCTTTACTGGTGGTCCTGGCTGGAGGGACCCTGGACCCCTCACTTCCTTCCGAGGAAGGTCGTTATGGATGCTTTTTCTACAGCCCACCAGGTGGCGCGTCCTGCCCCATCTTTCCCTTGGCTTCTGCACCCTAGGCCCCACGGCCCCTCGCCAACGTGCCACCGGGGGAAGCTTCGGTTCCAGGGTGCTGTGCGGGGCGCCGGACGAGGGTGGGAGGGCAGGCTGCAGGACTTCTGGGTCCTCGCCCTTAGCCTGCACTCTAGGCTCACAGAAGTCCATCCCAGGTCCACTATGAGCCCCGCCGGACCTCGAGTCTTTCTCCGAAGCAGACGGATGTCCTTCCTTCCTTCCTTCCTAGTTGGGCTGCCACCACAGTTCACCCCTTTGAAGGTAGGTCAGCCTGGCTGAAGATCCTGGCTGAATACTTACCAGCTGGGGGCCCTTAGGCAGATTCTTTTTTTTTTTTTTAAGATTTTATTTATTTGTGAGAGAGAGAATGAGAGACAGAGAGCATGAGAGGGAGGAGGGTCAGAGGGAGAACCAGCTGGGGGCCCTTAGGCAGATTCTTAACCTCTCTGAGCCCCAGGCTCTTGAGCTGATTAGAGACGCACAGCACCGGACGTCCTGCTGATTAGAGACCTCCCCTCCACATTCCTGAGTGCTCGTGTGCCACTGGGCCCAGAGCTGCAGGACGCTGCTGACCACGGGCCCCTCTGCCCAGGTAGGACCTCCCCCAGGGCCTTGCGTGTACCCCGTGCCCCCAGCCTTCTCCCTGTGGGGAGCCTTGTAAAGAGCAAAGCCTCCTCCCCAGGACAGAGCCACTGTTGGCCGTCCGCTTCCGAGAGGGGCCCCAGCTGAGCAGCAGCTAGGAGCCTGCAGCCTTTGTTCAGAGCCGACAGAGGGTCCCTCTCGGGCAAGCGCCACAGGCTGGAATTGCTCAGGGCCACCTGGAGATTAGTCTACCAGAAAGTTCTAAGAGCCTGGTCACTGCATGTGCGTGCACACACACTGCATGGCCACACAGACCCACACACAGATGCACCTGGATGTGCAAATTCATCCTCCAGTTGGGGCCCAGGTTTGCATTTCATGCAGGTGACATGGGCCTGTTTCACTCAGGGCACAACCACAGGGACACAGAGCCACGGGGACACAGAGCCACGGGGACACAGAGCCACGGGGACACACAGCTACGGGGACACAGAGCCACAGGGACACACAGCCACGGGGATATAGCCACAGGGACACACAGCCACAGGGACACACAGCCATGGGGACACACAGCCACAGAGACACAGAGCCACGGGGACACACAGCCACGGGGACACACAGCCACAGAGACACACAGCCACAG
>NW_023270265.1:53228571-53231006 GCF_011800145.1 Mirounga leonina
AGCCACAGAGTCACAGAGACCCAGGGACACATAGCCACGGGGACACAGAGTCACAGAGACCCAGGGACACACAGCCACGGGAACACACAGCCACGGAGACACAGAGCCACAGGGACACAGAGTCACAGAAACCCAGGGACACACAGCCATGGGGACACACAGCCATGGGTATACACAGCCACAGGGACACACAGCCACAGAGACACAGAGACCCAGGGACACACAGCCACGGGGACACACAGCCACAGGGACACACAGCCATGGGTATACACAGCCACGGGGACACACAGCCACAGAGGCACAGAGACCCAGGGACACACAGCCACGGAGACACAGAGCCACGGGGACACATAGCCACAGAGTCACAGAGACACACAGCCACGGGGACACACAGCCACAGAGTCACAGAGACACACAGCCACGGGGACACACAGCCACAGAGACCCAGAGCCACAGGGACACAGAGTCACAGAGACCCAGGGACACACAGCCCTGGGGACACACAGCCATGGGGACAAAAACAGTCACATGAACAGCCACACAAACACAGCCACACACAGTCATGCACACACTTTGGTCCAAGCTGAACAACTGAGGTGTTACTTCCCACAACCCAGAGGGAAGGCTAGTGGAATCTGTTCCTGGGGGTTTGTAGGCCAGGGGACCAGCCACGGCCGTCTGAGGCCAGGGGACGGGGGAGAGAGCCAGCAGGGACTCATGACCTCTCAGGTCACTCCTCAAATGTCACTTCTTCAAAAAGGCCCGCCAGCCAGGCCCTCTCCTCTGTCACCACTGTAATTCCTCATCTGTCCCGTCTCTGTCCCTCTGGACCGCGAGCATTGAGGGCAGGGACATGTGTGGCATCTCTGGCCCACTGGCCTGTCCCCGTTCCATGCAGCACACCTCGTGCAGTGAACAATGCACCATGTAGGTGGGAGTTGGGAGCGGGAAGGCACATTCTTGGCCATTTCTTGGTTCCGACCAGGGCTTCCTGACCAGTGGTTGGTAGGGAACGAGCCAGAGTCTTGCATTGGGAGCCTAGTGGGGAGGCCCCAGATTCCTAGACCACTCCTAGATGCCTGGGGCCAAGCTGTTGCCACGTGACCATTCAGGAAGTGGGAGTGGGGAGAAACCCCTAGAACCTTCTGCAACCAAGCTTGCAAACTCTGGGGACACTGGAGGAAGCTGTGCGGCCGGGCTGCAAGCAGGTCCAAGAACCACGTCAGGACCAGGTCCCCGCCTGGGAGCCCTGTGGTGGCCATGGAGGTGGAAGGAGGTTCAGGATGCTGGAGGTCCAGGCAGGGGGCCTGGCCAGGGACACCTGTGCTCCTCTCGTGGGTCACAGCTCACTGTGGCACTAGGTCAGCCAGCCTGAGATGCTTCCTTACAGAAATTCTGGTTTCACAGACAGGAGCCGGGATACACATGAGCTTTAGATGCGGAGTAAACAGCTCTGGATGAGCCAAGGCTTGTTTCAACCAAGTGATGTCCTCTGCTTAAACCAGATGAAAGGGCAGGGTGCAGGCAGGAGAGGCCTGAATTGAGCCACCGCCTCCTGAGCAGAGCCCCACGCACAGGGACCCCAATCGTCCCCCCAGCCCTGTGCTCTCTGCTGTCGCTCAGATGGTCTACCCAAGTCTGGGGGTCATGCTGGCAGGAAGCAGGTGGCCCCCCCGCAGAGAGTGATTCAGGGAGGTGCTCAACGGCTAGGGCAGGGCTCAGAGGGCCACAGGGGCCACGCCACAGGGAGTGGCCTGTGGGGGGTGGACAGTGTCCAGCCCAGGGCTGACCGAAGGGAAGTTAATCTAACTTCCTCCTGAGGCTTGCATGCTCTCCGAGGACTCTGGCTGTGCATGGCTGTGCATGGGGGGCCTGTGGCCTGGGCGAGTCCATCCATCTCTCAGCCTGCTGACCCCAGTGTGGGCTTACTGGATCCTGTGGACATTTCCACCCATCTCAGGAAGGGCAGCACATACCTCTTTCAACAGCTTTAAGACAAGTCAGATGCACTACTATTTAATGTGAAAGTCTATGCCAGCAAGCTCCTCTCAGATGTCCTGAGTCCAAAATGGGATGCATCTACTGTGACCCAGTTTCCTCCTTCAAAAGCGGCCAGGGTTGATCCTGGGTCCATCCTGGGCTGAGCCTGGGTCCTCTTAGGCTAATCCTGGATCCATCACGGGCTAAGCCCGAGTCCTCTTAGGCTGATCCTGGATCTGTCACGGGCTGAGCCTGGGTCCTCTTGGCTGATCCTGGATCTGTCATGGGCTGAGCCTGGGTCCTCTTGGCTGAGCCTGGATCCATCACAGGCTGAGCCTGGGTCCTCTTGGCTGAGCCTGGATCTGTCACAGGCCAGGCCTGGGTCCTCTTAGGCTGATCCTGGATCTGTCACAGGCTGGGCCTGGGTCCTCTTAGGCTGATCCTGGATCTGTCAC